>NW_027637464.1:0-132661 GCF_951216825.1 Electrona antarctica | reverse complement strand
TCTCTCTCTCTCTCTCTCTCTCTCTCTCTCTCTCTCTCTCTCTCTCTCTCTCTCTCTCTCTCTCTCTCTCTCTCTCTCTCTCTCTCTCTCTCTCCCAGAACACACCTCTCCTAGAGAGAAAGAGGAGAGGTACGTTCTGGAGAGAGAGAGAGGGAGAAGAACAGCTGGGCTCCATCACTTCTCATCGCGGGGCCTGCGATGGGAGAGGCAGCCCAGAGTAGAGAGTGATGCAGCGTTTGCCTGGCTGTCTGTCCTCTGCTAATGACCGCACCATTCTCCATCATTATCCCCATCATTAGGAAATTAGGGGGACAGAAGGTATTTACTGTAAAGCTGCCACCTCCCAAGGAGAGATAAATAGAAACTGATAAATGCGAGCGGCCGCGTCACACCGCCTGTCTATTAACACATTTAGACCTGAGGCCGATTCTAAAAAATGTCTTCTAAATCCTAACAGTTTTCTGAAATACCTATGTTTCTGTATCAGTGGTGCTCAATATTTCATGTCAAGGAACCCCTAGAATTATATGTAATTGGCCGCCGACCCCCCATCTGAAAATATGTTGTTCCAGGAACCCCCCCAGAAGCAAAGATTTGAGTTAAAAACGTTCACTCTGAAAGAATATTCAATGATTTTTTAGCTATTTTTCAATAGCTAAAGTATAAAATAATGCTTAAAACACCAAAAGGGGTTCCCGTACAGAATGGGTTAACACATTCTGGACGGGAGGGGAACCTCTTTTGGGTGTTTTAGAAGCATTATGTTATGCTTTATAGCTATTGAAAAATAGCAGATCTACAAGCTCGTAGCGCGGCACCGAGTGCCGCGCTACGAGCTTGTAGGTCTGCTATTTTTTTGAAAAATCGCGAAAATGTGGCGCAGATCTTTTGAATATATATTCTTTCAGGCAAACGTTTTTTAACTCGAGGAGGTCCCTGGAACAACATATTTTCAGATGGGGGGTCGGCGGCCAATTACATATATTTTTGGGGGTCCTTGACATGAAAATGTTTGAGAACGACTGACATAGAAATATAGGGATTTGTCGGGGAACTGTCGGGATTTAGAAGACATTTTGTAGAATCTTTCCTCAGGTCTGAATGGGTTAACCTAGCCATTCTGCAGCTCCAGCATATGCACATTTAACAATCATTAATATCCTCTAATTGTCTGCTGTTCAAAATGTACTTTAGTCAAAGTGCTATTGGTTCCAAATTGTAAATTTTTTACCAAAAGTAAAAGCACACAATCTTTTGGAAAATAGCAGATCTACAAGCTCACAATGCGCCGCGATGCGGCGCATTGTGAGCTTGTAGATCGGCTATTTTCAAATGGCCAAAATGTATATAGGCCTACAGGGGCTGAAGTTGTTACTGTATGTTTTGTAATAATAATTAAAGGACCACTTCACCACTTTTCAACCTATCTTCATATAATAGGTCCTCACTAATAAATAATCATGATAAAATGGCACAATTTTTTTGTCTGTGTCTCATAGGAGGGCTGTGGGCAGTTTAGAAACCGCCTTCCAGTGACATCATTAGGCAGATTTGTTTTAAACAAGATTCTTTTTACAAAAATGTTTAGATTTTCATTATCGTGAGAACGATGGCTTCCATTTTCGCCAATTTTCCATTTACTTAAATTTTTTACCAAAAGTAAAAGAACACAATCTTTTGGAAAATAGCAGATCTACAAGCTCACAATTGTAGATCTGCATCTGCAGTCGACAAAATCAACTGTAGACTTAGTCGACTAAAATCTTATGATATTTAGTCCACTAAAACTAGACACTAAACACTAATGCATTCCAGGTGACTAAAATGTGACTGAAACTAAATGAAAACTATTCAAGAGACTATGACTAAAACTAAAATAAAAATTTGCTGCCAAAAAACAACACCTGGTGGAGCCAATTGGAAAGGATAAAATAAAATAAATTATATATCAAGAAATACGCACATTTATTATTATGTGCATCCTTTTCACATCATAGGGCGGAGCTTCTCTGTACTTCCTCAAGTCATGTGAGCCGGGCTGTGTGATATCACAGTCCACCAAACCTATCACGGTCCAGTATGCAAATTGGCCACTTGCTGAAACCCGAAACCACTTTCCTTTGAACAGCAGTGGTGTGGTGGGCGGGGCATGCAGGGGGGCCTGTGTCATTTGCATATTTGAACAGAGAGAGACACGAGCTTGTACATCGAAATCGTGAACGTGTGAGAATTACGTGATTTAGAAGAATATTAATGTAGAATTGGCCTCAAGGTCTTAATTGTCTCAATGTATAAAACCACTCCAGACTTCAGCCTTTACACACACACGCACGCACGCACGCACGCACGCACGCGTACACATTTCTCTAGATTTCTCACTCTTCCTGTCAGTCTTATTCTCTCTCCACCCACCTTCTCCCCCCCTCTCTTTCTCTCTCTCTCTCTCTCTCTCTCATCCTCTCTCTCTCCCTCTCTCTCTCTCTCTCTCTCTCTCTCTCTCTCTCTCTCTCTCTCTCTCTCATCCTCTCTCTCTCCCTCTCTCTCTCTCTCTCTCTCCACTCGCCCACCCCCGCACACCCACCCACTCTCTTCCTAAAATCCTCCGTCTCCAGCCAAGCAGACCGTGCGTGAAGCGCTCAGAGAGGGAGATGCCAGCTCCGCGTCCAAAACGTTTCCAGGAGAGAGAGAGAGAGAGAGAGAGAGAGAGAGAGAAGAGAGAGAGAGGAGAGAGAGAGAGAGATGAGAGAGAGAGAGAGAGAGAGAGAGAGAGAGCATGCAGACGAAGGAAGTCTGGAGCCTGGATCATCTGGCCTGTGATCCCCTGTGCGTGCCAGCCTGTCTGATTGGCTGCAGGGCTGGAGGGCCATCTTGCCTCCCTGGCAGGGAAATGGCTCCTATGGTTCCATCCAGGAGGGGAGGGGGGAGAGGGGGGGGGGGGGGGAGAGAGAGGGGGGTGGGGGTGGGTGTGGGGGGAGAGAGAGAAACCGAGATTAATTTCGCAGAAAATAGCAGATCTACAAGCATGTGAGCCTGTAGAGCTAAACCAGAAAAGACACTAGCATAGAGCCCTGAGGGAGCCCTAATTATTCATTTTACGTAATGATGCACGTATAGTGGGGTAAGCAAAAAGTTAAAGGTATATTCAGTGTTTTCACTTAATTCAAATATATATATTTTTTTAAATAATCCTCCCTACTATAGAGTGTGCAGACCTATAAGGAGTTCCTCCCTGTCCCCAGTTAACCCCTGGGGGTTAAAAAAAAACCCTACGTTTCAATCATTTGTGATTGGGTGCGTTTGGCTCATTTGTGATTGGGTGCGTTTGGCTCATTTGTGATTGGGTGCGTGTGGCTCATTTGTGATTGGGTGCGTGTGGCTCATTTGTGATTGGGTGCGTGTGGCTCATTTGTGATTGGGTGCGTGTGGCTCATTTGTGATTGGGTGCATTTGGCTCATTTGTGATTGGGTGCATTTGGCTCATTTGTGATTGGGTGCGTTTGGCTCATTTTTGATTGGGTGCGTTTGGCTCATTTTTAACAGGCGACCTCTTGATAAAATCTAATAAACAGCCTGGACCTTTGCTGCCGAGTATCCCCGCAATTAAGGTGATAAATTGTAGTGATAAAGGTGATAAAAAGCCAATCTAATTCTCTTCTTATTCAGTCTTAATATTTTCCCATTTCGTTCCCTGGAAAAAATGTGATTATAAAAAGAAAGCAGATATTAAGTAGGCCTATATATACTCCGTGAGAATGTGACTGTTTTAGTTATTGCAGAAATCCACGATGTGTAAGTTACAGTAAGAGATGTGACATTTCATAGCTGTTTAATAAACGTTCTGAGGTTTACAGTATATGAACGTACAGTACGTGCACGTATGTTTGTGCTTCATGTGTGTTGGACGGTTCAAATGAGGCAGTTTGTGTGTTGGACGGTTCAAATGAGGCAGTTTGTTCAGGGGCGTGCCGTGTACATTTGCGTTTCTGTGTTTTTGTGCAGTGTGCCGCGTGCGTGCGTGTGTGTGCGTTCAAATAATGCATGTCTGCAGGGTGTTGTGTTTGCATGTGCGTGTGCGTGTGCATGTGTGTGTCACATGCGTGCGTGCGTGTCTGATCAAGGCATACAGTGTGCGTGTTCATTTGTGCATAACATGCCAGTGTGCGTTTCTGTGCTTTTCTGCATCATGCATGTGCGTTTGTGCATGCATGTGCATGTGCATGCGTGCGTGCGTGCGTGTGTGCGTGTGTTCCATGCACACATACTGTATATATCAGATGGTCAAGCGGTGCAGTGCCCGAGGTGGTGGTGGTGGTGGTGGTGGTGGCTGGTCGGTCAGTGTGGGAGCGCGCTACAGCGTGCCAGGGAAGTGAGTGCTAGCTCTGGGCAGGGACACACAGGGTACATGGTGCATGGTGAAATGTTAAACCAAGGTCCTTTGTGTTACTGCTGACAGACACTTTCATCCACAACCCTCCCCCCTCCACACACACACACACACACACACACACACACACACACACATGTACACACACACCACGCGCCCGCAGGCATGCAGACGCTTCTCTTTTTTAATGCTCTCACCACAGAGCGTGCTGGACACTGCATGTGAGAGCGCCGGGCGCCGGCGGAGTTGGAGACAGTTTGTTAACTCCATGTAGTATACTTAGCGCCGTGGCCATGGCAACTGTACGTGTGCATGGTGGAATCGTGCGCTCGCACAGAGTGTGGGGTGCATGGGTTTGGTTCCCACATACTACCAGTCCGACAGGCGTTAGTCCGACACCATACCCCAAAACCTAACCTCACAGGAAGTCACAGGTTAGTTTTAACCCGGCCACGGGTTAGTTTTAACTTGCCAAGGGTTAGTTTTTCAACGTCATGCTGTCTAAATGACATTATGTACATTTGAAACTAGAAAAGATGCTCTTCGGAGCACAGGTCTCTGCCAGGGCAGCTATAGGATACTGTGGCCTCCTGGTTGTGCTAAAAGAGGCCAATGTGAAAAGGGTGGCATTTTGTGCATGCGGTGCATTCATGATTTGAGGCATTTTGTTCCAAAAATGTGTTTCGCAAAAAAGGACCTGCTGGTGGCGCTATAGCAGGCCAATGTGGAAAAGGTGGAATTTCTTCCCTGCAGGCCTAGTGGGACTGTACGTGAGACATGCCACGGAAATTGTACGCTGTGTTCATGATGAGGCATTTTTGATGAGCGGTATAGTAAACATGTTGAGTATGGTATATTGTAAAAAAAGAAATCACACCTGTGTGAAGTGAGGGGCGCTAATATATTTAAGTCTAACTCATGTTGATATGGTGATGTAAAACAAACTGTGCCAACACAAACATTAAACGCCATTAACAATAAAGAGACAATATGATGTAATGAGGCACATTATGACGTACATTTACCTTCATTGACAATGGCGTTTACAAAACAAACATTAAACCTGTGTATAGGAGGGGCTTGCGCCCCTCAAAAATACATTTATTTGTAGAATATGCAGTGAATTTAGTATAGATTTTTGCATACATTTCATTAGTTCAACTAAATACCAGTATACACCTGTTTGTACCGTTTGTACTGTTTTGAGATAGATATGTGTTCATTGTGTTTCAATTCAGAGATGTTGGAACGAAGTGCCTTTGTTTGGAGAGAGAGAGAGACAGACAGACAGACAGACAGACAGACAGACAGACACAGATGACATCATCAGGGTGAGAGTGTTGGCCTCATGGTGTCACACCGCAGCACCCAGATGCTCCCCCGTGGAGAGCAAGGTGACACGTCACCTTGATCACTGTGTCCTTAAGGAGATGACACACGCACGCACGCACACACGTACTCCTCAAAGAGTCCTTAATTGTCCTCTATAGGAGATAAGATGAGGAACAAATTGACACAATGTTGACAAATGTTATTTTTTGGGGTCCCCATGGAACAACATTTTGGAGGTTCTATAGGTTTTTATGGAGGTTATTAACCGTAAAATGGACAGTTTTACTGTCCATTTTTAACCCCCCCCCCCACCGGAAAGATTCCAAGGACAGGTGTGAGGACAGTGAGAGGGGGAGACGAGGACGGGCGGCGCTCTCCAAGGGGGAGGAAGGCGCGTGCGTGTCTCTCCTGTGACAGGTGATGAAGTTGGAAACGCCAGCCGGTACGGTACGGACGCTAGGCTAAGGCTGGCTACGTGCTCCGTGCATGAGGTGTGTGTGTGTGTGTGTGTGTGTGTGTGTGTGTGTGTGTGTTTGTGTGTGTGTGTGTGTGTGTGTGTGTGTGTGTGTGTGTGTGTGTGTGTGTGTGTGTGTGTGTGTGTGTGTGTGTGTGTGTGTGTGTGTGTGTGTGTGTGTGTGTGTGTGTGTGTGTGTGTGTGTGTGTGTGTGTGTGTGTGTGTGTGTGTGTGTGCACGGATGGAGCATTTGTCCTAGCAGCTTTAAAAGCTCTCTGTTACAAACGTCTCTGGGCGCCTGGTGAACGACAACACATCGCTCCCGAGTCCCGCCCGAACTGCGGGACTTAGTAATGTAGACAATGATACGCGGTGTCACCTTGGAGCACTCTGCTTTATGGGTATTTTATAGCGGGGGAGCGGTACGTGGGGGGGGGGGGGGGTTGGATGGGGGGATGGTGTGGAGGGCGGGGGCAGAATTGGGCATGTCGGTCGGCTGGCTGCCTTCGACTGCAGCTCGTGAAGTGATTTGATGACTTGAAGATAACTTGCAGACAATTTGTATTGGGCTTTGTTTTTATGAGGGATATTTCTTTCGTGTCTTCATCATATGCAGTCGAATTTGGAACAGATTTGAGAGCATCTAAATGGAGAGGAGAAAAAAAAGGCAAAATAAATGGTTTGGAGATCAGAGGAATTGGGAGGCATTAAGTGTGACAGAGTCTGATGTTGTTTCGCAAGCAGGGCACGGCCATGTCTCTGCTTTATACGCATTATGAAAGCACAGATTGTACGTTTTCAAATGATGTGTCACACTAAATTGAAAGGTCAAACACAGTTGAATAAGATATTCTTGCTTTAAAAGAAGCTGAGAGAAAGCCATGTCTATCTCACACTTCTCTAGGCTATGTTGTATCTTAAAACTAAAAGTGAATTGATGAACAAAATTACGCTTTTAAAGTGACTGTACACACACTAACCAGTGAACAGTTTCCTCGATATTATTTTCCAGAAGTAAAAAAGGTCAATTGCGTTCTGTCCGTTAGAAAAGTATAGGCTCCTAGCTGTATTTGAAGGCCATAGTAAAAGATATTGGTACTGTTCACAATTGATTATCGTCGCCCGCCTTTCCACAAAATAATAGAAAATGCTCGATAGTGGGCTCGATAAGAACCTGGCTCTATCAGCCTGATTGATAATTTGCTCGTTATCAATACAATATTAACAAGCTCCATCCCTATAGTCATGATGAGTCACGAGTCCAACATGTATTATGTATTCTGTTGTAGCTCCCAAATTATGGAACGCACTCCCCTCCCACGTCAAATTGGCCCCTTCCATCGAGACTTTTACATTTCGCCTTAAGACCCACCGTTATACCTTGGCTTTTAACCCCGCTTGAGTTTCTTCGGTCCTTGTAAATGTTTTGTTTCACTGTGACGCTGTTGCGTCTTGTACTTTTCTGTGATGTGTCTCAGTTGTTTTCATTTTATTTTCTCCTGTACAGCACTTTGTAAACCCTGAGTTCTGAAACGTGCTATATAAATAGTGGATTGGATTGGATTATTTATATATAGTTTGCAAGCCGGTGTTGCACATTGAAAATAGCACACATACGAGCTCACAACGCAACGACGCAATATATCGTGTACTTTGGCTGCGCGACACGATGCAGAGGACAGTGCAACTGCAGTAGTGTATGAATCAGGCATTACGTTTCCTAGCTGTGGACAGTGCAGTAGTGTATGAATCAGGCATTACGTTTCCTAGCTGTGGACAGTGCAGTAGTGTATGAATCAGGCATTACGTTTCCTAGCTGTGGACAGTGCAGTAGTGAGTATGAATCAAAGGACAGTGCAGTAGTGTATGAATCAAAGGACAGTGCAGTAGTGAGTATGAATCAAAGGACAGTGCAGTAGTGTATGAATCAAAGGACAGTGCAGTAGTGTATGAATCAAAGGACAGTGCAGTAGTGTATGAATAGAAGGACAGTGCAGTAGTGAGTATGAATCAAAGGACAGTGCAGTAGTGTGTGAATCAAAGGACAGTGCAGTAGTGAGTATGAATCAAAGGACAGTGCAGTAGTGAGTATGAATCAAAGGACAGTGCAGTAGTGAGTATGAATCAAAGGACAGTGCAGTAGTGAGTATGAATCAAAGGACAGTGCAGTATTGTATGAATCAAAGGACAGTGCAGTAGTGAGTATGAATCAAAGGACAGTGCAGTATAGTGTATGAATCAAAGGACAGTGCAGTAGTGTATGAATCAAAGGACAGTGCAGTAGTGAGTATGAATCAAAGGACAGTGCAGTAGTGAGTATGAATCAAATGACAGTGCAGTAGTGTATGAATCAAAGGACAGTGCAGTAGTGTATGAATCAAAGGACAGTGCAGTAGTGTATGAATCGAAGGACAGTGCAGTAGTGAGTATGAATCAAAGGACAGTGCAGTAGTGTATGAATCAAAGGACAGTGCAGTAGTGTATATGAATCAAAGGACAGTGCAGTATTGTATGAATCAAAGGACAGTGCAGTAGTGAGTATGAATCAAAGGACAGTGCAGTAGTGTATGAATCAAAGGACAGTGCAGTAGTGAGTATGAATCAAAGGACAGTGCAGTAGTGTATGAATCAAAGGACAGTGCAGTAGTGAGTATGAATCAAAGGACAGTGCAGTAGTGTATGAATCAAAGGACAGTGCAGTAGTGAGTATGAATCAAAGGACAGTGCAGTAGTGAGTATGAATCAAAGGACAGTGCAGTAGTGAGTATGAATCAAAGGACAGTGCAGTAGTGTATGAATCAAAGGACAGTGCAGTAGTGAGTATGAATCAAAGGACAGTGCAGTAGTGAGTATGAATCAAAGGACAGTGCAGTAGTGTATGAATCAAAGGACAGTGCAGTAGTGTATGAATCAAAGGACAGTGCAGTAGTGAGTATGAATCAAAGGACAGTGCAGTAGTGAGTATGAAACAAAGGACAGTGCAGTAGTGAGTATGAATCAAAGGACAGTGCAGTAGTGAGTATGAATCAAAGGACAGTGCAGTATTGTATGAATCAAAGGACAGTGCAGTAGTGTATGAATCAAAGGACAGTGCAGTAGTGAGTATGAATCAAAGGACAGTGCAGTAGTGTATGAATCAAAGGACAGTGCAGTAGTGAGTATGAATCAAAGGACAGTGCAGTAGTGTATGAATCAAAGGACAGTGCAGTAGTGTGTGAATCAAAGGACAACGCAGTAGTGTGTGAATAAAAGGACAGTGCAGTAGTGTGTGAATCAAAGGACAGTGCAGTAGTGAGTATGAATCAAAGGACAGTGCAGTAGTGTGTGAATCAAAGGACAGTGCAGTAGTGAGTGTGAATCAAAGGACAGTGCAGTAGTGTATGAATCAAAGGACAGTGCAGTAGTGAGTGAATCAAAGGACAGTGCAGTAGTGAGTATGAATCAAAGGACAGTGCAGTAGTGAGTATGAATCAAAGGACAGTGCAGTAGTGTATGAATCAAAGGACAGTGCAGTAGTGAGTATGAATCAAAGGACAGTGCCGTAGTGAGTATGAATCAAAGGACAGTGCAGTAGTGAGTATGAATCAAAGGACAGTGCAGTAGTGTGTGAATCAAAGGACAGTGCAGTAGTGTATGAAACAAAGGACAGTGCAGTAGTGTATGAAACAAAGGACAGTGCAGTAGTGAGTATGAATCAAAGGACAGTGCAGTAGTGTATATGAATCAAAGGACAGTGCAGTATTGTATGAATCAAAGGACAGTGCAGTAGTGTATGAATCAAAGGACAGTGCAGTAGTGTATGAATCAAAGGACAGTGCAGTAGTGAGTATGAATCAAAGGACAGTGCAGTAGTGTATGAATCAAAGGACAGTGCAGTAGTGTATGAATCAAAGGACAGTGCAGTAGTGAGTATGAATCAAAGGACAGTGCAGTAGTGAGTATGAATCAAAGGACAGTGCAGTAGTATATGAATCAAAGGACAGTGCAGTAGTGAGTATGATTCAAAGGACAGTGCAGTAGTGAGTATGAATCAAAGGACAGTGCAGTAGTGAGTATGAATCAAAGGACAGTGCAGTAGTGAGTATGAATCAAAGGACAGTGCAGTAGTGTATGAATCAAAGGACAGTGCAGTAGTGTATGAATCAAAGGACAGTGCAGTAGTGAGTATGAAACAAAGGACAGTGCAGTAGTGAGTATGAATCAAAGGACAGTGCAGTAGTGAGTATGAATAGAAGGACAGTGCAGTATTGTATGAATCAAAGGACAGTGCAGTAGTGTATGAATCAAAGGACAGTGCAGTAGTGAGTATGAATCAAAGGACAGTGCAGTAGTGTATGAATCAAAGGACAGTGCAGTAGTGTATGAATCAAAGGACAGTGCAGTAGTGAGTATGAATCAAAGGACAGTGCAGTAGTGTATGAATCAAAGGACAGTGCAGTAGTGTGTGAATCATAGGACAGTGCAGTAGTGTGTGAATCAAAGGACAGTGCAGTAGTGTGTGAATCAAAGGACAGTGCAGTAGTGAGTATGAATCAAAGGACAGTGCAGTAGTGTGTGAATCAAAGGACAGTGCAGTAGTGAGTGTGAATCAAAGGACAGTGCAGTAGTGTATGAATCAAAGGACAGTGCAGTAGTGAGTGAATCAAAGGACAGTGCAGTAGTGAGTATGAATCAAAGGACAGTGCAGTAGTGAGTATGAATCAAAGGACAGTGCAGTAGTGTATGAATCAAAGGACAGTGCAGTAGTGAGTATGAATCAAAGGACAGTGCCGTAGTGAGTATGAATCAAAGGACAGTGCAGTAGTGAGTATGAATCAAAGGACAGTGCAGTAGTGTGTGAATCAAAGGACAGTGCAGTAGTGTATGAATCAAAGGACAGTGCAGTAGTGAGTATGAAACAAAGGACAGTGCAGTAGTGAGTATGAATCAAAGGACAGTGCAGTAGTGAGTATGAATCAAAGGACAGTGCAGTATTGTATGAATCAAAGGACAGTGCAGTAGTGTATGAATCAAAGGACAGTGCAGTAGTGAGTATGAATCAAAGGACAGTGCAGTAGTGTATGAATCAAAGGACAGTGCAGTAGTGTATGAATCAAAGGACAGTGCAGTAGTGAGTATGAATCAAAGGACAGTGCAGTAGTGTATGAATCAAAGGACAGTGCAGTAGTGTATGAATCAAAGGACAGTGCAGTAGTGTATGAATCAAAGGACAGTGCAGTAGTGTGTGAATCAAAGGACAGTGCAGTAGTGTGTGAATCAAAGGACAGTGCAGTAGTGTGTGAATCAAAGGACAGTGCAGTAGTGAGTATGAATCAAAGGACAGTGCAGTAGTGTGTGAATCAAAGGACAGTGCAGTAGTGAGTGTGAATCAAAGGACAGTGCAGTAGTGTGTGAATCAAAGGACAGTGCAGTAGTGTATGAATCAAAGGACAGTGCAGTAGTGAGTATGAATCAAAGGACAGTGCAGTAGTGAGTATGAATCAAAGGACAGTGCAGTAGTGAGTATGAATCAAAGGACAGTGCAGTAGTGTATGAATCAAAGGACAGTGCAGTAGTGAGTATGAATCAAAGGACAGTGCAGTAGTGAGTATGAATCAAAGGACAGTGCAGTAGTGTATGAATCAAAGGACAGTGCAGTAGTGAGTATGAAACAAAGGACAGTGCAGTAGTGAGTATGAATCAAAGGACAGTGCAGTAGTGAGTATGAATCAAAGGACAGTGCAGTATTGTATGAATCAAAGGACAGTGCAGTAGTGTATGAATCAAAGGACAGTGCAGTAGTGAGTATGAATCAAAGGACAGTGCAGTAGTGTATGAATCAAAGGACAGTGCAGTAGTGTATGAATCAAAGGACAGTGCAGTAGTGTATGAATCAAAGGACAGTGCAGTAGTGTGTGAATCAAAGGACAGTGCAGTAGTGAGTGAATCAAAGGACAGTGCAGTAGTGTGTGAATCAAAGGACAGTGCAGTAGTGTATGAATCAAAGGACAGTGCAGTAGTGTATGAATCAAAGGACAGTGCAGTAGTGTATGAATCAAAGGACAGTGCAGTAGTGTATGAATCAAAGGACAGTGCAGTAGTGTGTGAATCAAAGGACAGTGCAGTAGTGAGTATGAATCAAAGGACAGTGCAGTAGTGTGTGAATCAAAGGACAGTGCAGTAGTGAGTATGAATCAAAGGACAGTGCAGTAGTGTGTGAATCAAAGGACAGTGCAGTAGTGAGTATGAATCAAAGGACAGTGCAGTAGTGTGTGAATCAAAGGACAGTGCAGTAGTGTGTGAATCAAAGGACAGTGCAGTAGTGTATGAATCAAAGGACAGTGCAGTAGTGAGTGAATCAAAGGACAGTGCAGTAGTGAGTATGAATCAAAGGACAGTGCAGTAGTGAGTATGAATCAAAGGACAGTGCAGTAGTGTATGAATCAAAGGACAGTGCAGTAGTGAGTATGAATCAAAGGACAGTGCCGTAGTGAGTATGAATCAAAGGACAGTGCAGTAGTGAGTATGAATCAAAGGACAGTGCAGTAGTGTGTGAATCAAAGGACAGTGCAGTAGTGTATGAATCAAAGGACAGTGCAGTAGTGAGTATGAAACAAAGGACAGTGCAGTAGTGAGTATGAATCAAAGGACAGTGCAGTAGTGAGTATGAATCAAAGGACAGTGCAGTATTGTATGAATCAAAGGACAGTGCAGTAGTGTATGAATCAAAGGACAGTGCAGTAGTGAGTATGAATCAAAGGACAGTGCAGTAGTGTATGAATCAAAGGACAGTGCAGTAGTGTATGAATCAAAGGACAGTGCAGTAGTGTATGAATCAAAGGACAGTGCAGTAGTGTGTGAATCAAAGGACAGTGCAGTAGTGTGTGAATCAAAGGACAGTGCAGTAGTGAGTATGAATCAAAGGACAGTGCAGTAGTGTGTGAATCAAAGGACAGTGCAGTAGTGAGTGTGAATCAAAGGACAGTGCAGTAGTGTGTGAATCAAAGGACAGTGCAGTAGTGTATGAATCAAAGGACAGTGCAGTAGTGAGTATGAATCAAAGGACAGTGCAGTAGTGAGTATGAATCAAAGGACAGTGCAGTAGTGAGTATGAATCAAAGGACAGTGCAGTAGTGTATGAATCAAAGGACAGTGCAGTAGTGAGTATGAATCAAAGGACAGTGCAGTAGTGAGTATGAATCAAAGGACAGTGCAGTAGTGTATGAATCAAAGGACAGTGCAGTAGTGAGTATGAAACAAAGGACAGTGCAGTAGTGAGTATGAATCAAAGGACAGTGCAGTAGTGAGTATGAATCAAAGGACAGTGCAGTATTGTATGAATCAAAGGACAGTGCAGTAGTGTATGAATCAAAGGACAGTGCAGTAGTGAGTATGAATCAAAGGACAGTGCAGTAGTGTATGAATCAAAGGACAGTGCAGTAGTGTATGAATCAAAGGACAGTGCAGTAGTGTATGAATCAAAGGACAGTGCAGTAGTGTGTGAATCAAAGGACAGTGCAGTAGTGAGTGAATCAAAGGACAGTGCAGTAGTGTGTGAATCAAAGGACAGTGCAGTAGTGTATGAATCAAAGGACAGTGCAGTAGTGTATGAATCAAAGGACAGTGCAGTAGTGTATGAATCAAAGGACAGTGCAGTAGAGTATGAATCAAAGGACAGTGCAGTAGTGTATGAATCAAAGGACAGTGCAGTAGTGTGTGAATCAAAGGACAGTGCAGTAGTGAGTGAATCAAAGGACAGTGCAGTAGTGTGTGAATCAAAGGACAGTGCAGTAGTGAGTGAATCAAAGGACAGTGCAGTAGTGTGTGAATCAAAGGACAGTGCAGTAGTGAGTATGAATCAAAGGACAGTGCAGTAGTGTGTGAATCAAAGGACAGTACAGTAGTGAGTGTGAATCAAAGGACAGTGCAGTAGTGTATGAATCAAAGGACAGTGCAGTAGTGAGTATGAATCAAAGGACAGTGCAGTAGTGAGTATGAATCAAAGGACAGTGCAGTAGTGAGTATGAATCAAAGGACAGTGCAGTAGTGACTGAATCAAAGGACAGTGCAGTAGTGAGTATGAATCAAAGGACAGTGCAGTAGTGAGTATGAATCAAAGGACAGTGCAGTAGTGTATGAATCAAAGGACAGTGCAGTAGTGAGTATGAATCAAAGGACAGTGCCGTAGTGAGTATGAATCAAAGGACAGTGCAGTAGTGAGTATGAATCAAAGGACAGTGCAGTAGTGTGTGAATCAAAGGACAGTGCAGTAGTGTATGAATCAAAGGACAGTGCAGTAGTGAGTATGAAACAAAGGACAGTGCAGTAGTGAGTATGAATCAAAGGACAGTGCAGTAGTGAGTATGAATCAAAGGACAGTGCAGTATTGTATGAATCAAAGGACAGTGCAGTAGTGTATGAATCAAAGGACAGTGCAGTAGTGAGTATGAATCAAAGGACAGTGCAGTAGTGTATGAATCAAAGGACAGTGCAGTAGTGAGTATGAATCAAAGGACAGTGCAGTAGTGTATGAATCAAAGGACAGTGCAGTAGTGTATGAATCAAAGGACAGTGCAGTAGTGTGTGAATCAAAGGACAGTGCAGTAGTGAGTATGAAACAAAGGACAGTGCAGTAGTGAGTATGAATAGAAGGACAGTGCAGTATTGTATGAATCAAAGGACAGTGCAGTAGTGTATGAATCAAAGGACAGTGCAGTAGTGAGTATGAATCAAAGGACAGTGCAGTAGTGTATGAATCAAAGGACAGTGCAGTAGTGTATGAATCAAAGGACAGTGCAGTAGTGAGTATGAATCAAAGGACAGTGCAGTAGTGTATGAATCAAAGGACAGTGCAGTAGTGTGTGAATCAAAGGACAGTGCAGTAGTGTGTGAATCAAAGGACAGTGCAGTAGTGTGTGAATCAAAGGACAGTGCAGTAGTGAGTATGAATCAAAGGACAGTGCAGTAGTGTGTGAATCAAAGGACAGTGCAGTAGTGAGTGTGAATCAAAGGACAGTGCAGTAGTGTATGAATCAAAGGACAGTGCAGTAGTGAGTGAATCAAAGGACAGTGCAGTAGTGAGTATGAATCAAAGGACAGTGCAGTAGTGAGTATGAATCAAAGGACAGTGCAGTAGTGTATGAATCAAAGGACAGTGCAGTAGTGAGTATGAATCAAAGGACAGTGCCGTAGTGAGTATGAATCAAAGGACAGTGCAGTAGTGAGTATGAATCAAAGGACAGTGCAGTAGTGTGTGAATCAAAGGACAGTGCAGTAGTGTATGAATCAAAGGACAGTGCAGTAGTGAGTATGAAACAAAGGACAGTGCAGTAGTGAGTATGAATCAAAGGACAGTGCAGTAGTGAGTATGAATCAAAGGACAGTGCAGTATTGTATGAATCAAAGGACAGTGCAGTAGTGTATGAATCAAAGGACAGTGCAGTAGTGAGTATGAATCAAAGGACAGTGCAGTAGTGTATGAATCAAAGGACAGTGCAGTAGTGTATGAATCAAAGGACAGTGCAGTAGTGTATGAATCAAAGGACAGTGCAGTAGTGTGTGAATCAAAGGACAGTGCAGTAGTGTGTGAATCAAAGGACAGTGCAGTAGTGTGTGAATCAAAGGACAGTGCAGTAGTGAGTATGAATCAAAGGACAGTGCAGTAGTGTGTGAATCAAAGGACAGTGCAGTAGTGAGTGTGAATCAAAGGACAGTGCAGTAGTGTGTGAATCAAAGGACAGTGCAGTAGTGTATGAATCAAAGGACAGTGCAGTAGTGAGTATGAATCAAAGGACAGTGCAGTAGTGAGTATGAATCAAAGGACAGTGCAGTAGTGAGTATGAATCAAAGGACAGTGCAGTAGTGTATGAATCAAAGGACAGTGCAGTAGTGAGTATGAATCAAAGGACAGTGCAGTAGTGAGTATGAATCAAAGGACAGTGCAGTAGTGTATGAATCAAAGGACAGTGCAGTAGTGAGTATGAAACAAAGGACAGTGCAGTAGTGAGTATGAATCAAAGGACAGTGCAGTAGTGAGTATGAATCAAAGGACAGTGCAGTATTGTATGAATCAAAGGACAGTGCAGTAGTGTATGAATCAAAGGACAGTGCAGTAGTGAGTATGAATCAAAGGACAGTGCAGTAGTGTATGAATCAAAGGACAGTGCAGTAGTGTATGAATCAAAGGACAGTGCAGTAGTGTATGAATCAAAGGACAGTGCAGTAGTGTGTGAATCAAAGGACAGTGCAGTAGTGAGTGAATCAAAGGACAGTGCAGTAGTGTGTGAATCAAAGGACAGTGCAGTAGTGTATGAATCAAAGGACAGTGCAGTAGTGTATGAATCAAAGGACAGTGCAGTAGTGTATGAATCAAAGGACAGTGCAGTATTGTATGAATCAAAGGACAGTGCAGTAGTGTGTGAATCAAAGGACAGTGCAGTAGTGAGTATGAATCAAAGGACAGTGCAGTAGTGTGTGAATCAAAGGACAGTGCAGTAGTGAGTGTGAATCAAAGGACAGTGCAGTAGTGTATGAATCAAAGGACAGTGCAGTAGTGAGTGAATCAAAGGACAGTGCAGTAGTGAGTATGAATCAAAGGACAGTGCAGTAGTGAGTATGAATCAAAGGACAGTGCAGTAGTGTATGAATCAAAGGACAGTGCAGTAGTGAGTATGAATCAAAGGACAGTGCCGTAGTGAGTATGAATCAAAGGACAGTGCAGTAGTGAGTATGAATCAAAGGACAGTGCAGTAGTGAGTATGAATCAAAGGACAGTGCAGTAGTGTGTGAATCAAAGGACAGTGCAGTAGTGAGTATGAATCAAAGGACAGTGCAGTAGTGAGTATGAATCAAAGGACAGTGCCGTAGTGAGTATGAATCAAAGGACAGTGCAGTAGTGAGTATGAATCAAAGGACAGTGCAGTAGTGTGTGAATCAAAGGACAGTGCAGTAGTGTATGAATCAAAGGACAGTGCAGTAGTGAGTATGAAACAAAGGACAGTGCAGTAGTGAGTATGAATCAAAGGACAGTGCAGTATTGTATGAATCAAAGGACAGTGCAGTAGTGTATGAATCAAAGGACAGTGCAGTAGTGAGTATGAATCAAAGGACAGTGCAGTAGTGTATGAATCAAAGGACAGTGCAGTAGTGTATGAATCAAAGGACAGTGCAGTAGTGTATGAATCAAAGGACAGTGCAGTAGTGTGTGAATCAAAGGACAGTGCAGTAGTGTGTGAATCAAAGGACAGTGCAGTAGTGAGTATGAATCAAAGGACAGTGCAGTAGTGTGTGAATCAAAGGACAGTGCAGTAGTGAGTGTGAATCAAAGGACAGTGCAGTAGTGTGTGAATCAAAGGACAGTGCAGTAGTGTATGAATCAAAGGACAGTGCAGTAGTGAGTATGAATCAAAGGACAGTGCAGTAGTGAGTATGAATCAAAGGACAGTGCAGTAGTGAGTATGAATCAAAGGACAGTGCAGTAGTGTATGAATCAAAGGACAGTGCAGTAGTGAGTATGAATCAAAGGACAGTGCAGTAGTGTATGAATCAAAGGACAGTGCAGTAGTGAGTATGAATCAAAGGACAGTGCAGTAGTGAGTATGAATCAAAGGACAGTGCAGTAGTGTATGAATCAAAGGACAGTGCAGTAGTGAGTATGAAACAAAGGACAGTGCAGTAGTGAGTATGAATCAAAGGACAGTGCAGTAGTGAGTATGAATCAAAGGACAGTGCAGTATTGTATGAATCAAAGGACAGTGCAGTAGTGTATGAATCAAAGGACAGTGCAGTAGTGAGTATGAATCAAAGGACAGTGCAGTAGTGTATGAATCAAAGGACAGTGCAGTAGTGTATGAATCAAAGGACAGTGCAGTAGTGTATGAATCAAAGGACAGTGCAGTAGTGTGTGAATCAAAGGACAGTGCAGTAGTGAGTGAATCAAAGGACAGTGCAGTAGTGTGTGAATCAAAGGACAGTGCAGTAGTGTATGAATCAAAGGACAGTGCAGTAGTGTATGAATCAAAGGACAGTGCAGTAGTGTATGAATCAAAGGACAGTGCAGTAGAGTATGAATCAAAGGACAGTGCAGTAGTGTATGAATCAAAGGACAGTGCAGTAGTGTGTGAATCAAAGGACAGTGCAGTAGTGAGTGAATCAAAGGACAGTGCAGTAGTGTGTGAATCAAAGGACAGTGCAGTAGTGAGTGAATCAAAGGACAGTGCAGTAGTGTGTGAATCAAATGACAGTGCAGTAGTGAGTATGAATCAAAGGACAGTGCAGTAGTGTGTGAATCAAAGGACAGTACAGTAGTGAGTGTGAATCAAAGGACAGTGCAGTAGTGTATGAATCAAAGGACAGTGCAGTAGTGAGTATGAATCAAAGGACAGTGCAGTAGTGAGTATGAATCAAAGGACAGTGCAGTAGTGAGTATGAATCAAAGGACAGTGCAGTAGTGACTGAATCAAAGGACAGTGCAGTAGTGAGTATGAATCAAAGGACAGTGCAGTAGTGAGTATGAATCAAAGGACAGTGCAGTAGTGTATGAATCAAAGGACAGTGCAGTAGTGAGTATGAATCAAAGGACAGTGCCGTAGTGAGTATGAATCAAAGGACAGTGCAGTAGTGAGTATGAATCAAAGGACAGTGCAGTAGTGTGTGAATCAAAGGACAGTGCAGTAGTGTATGAATCAAAGGACAGTGCAGTAGTGAGTATGAAACAAAGGACAGTGCAGTAGTGAGTATGAATCAAAGGACAGTGCAGTAGTGAGTATGAATCAAAGGACAGTGCAGTATTGTATGAATCAAAGGACAGTGCAGTAGTGTATGAATCAAAGGACAGTGCAGTAGTGAGTATGAATCAAAGGACAGTGCAGTAGTGTATGAATCAAAGGACAGTGCAGTAGTGAGTATGAATCAAAGGACAGTGCAGTAGTGTATGAATCAAAGGACAGTGCAGTAGTGTATGAATCAAAGGACAGTGCAGTAGTGTGTGAATCAAAGGACAGTGCAGTAGTGTGTGAATCAAAGGACAGTGCAGTAGTGTGTGAATCAAAGGACAGTGCAGTAGTGAGTATGAATCAAAGGACAGTGCAGTAGTGTGTGAATCAAAGGACAGTGCAGTAGTGAGTGTGAATCAAAGGACAGTGCAGTAGTGTGTGAATCAAAGGACAGTGCAGTAGTGTATGAATCAAAGGACAGTGCAGTAGTGAGTATGAATCAAAGGACAGTGCAGTAGTGAGTATGAATCAAAGGACAGTGCAGTAGTGAGTATGAATCAAAGGACAGTGCAGTAGTGTATGAATCAAAGGACAGTGCAGTAGTGTATGAATCAAAGGACAGTGCAGTAGTGTATGAATCAAAGGACAGTGCAGTAGTGAGTATGAATCAAAGGACAGTGCAGTAGTGAGTATGAATCAAAGGACAGTGCAGTAGTGAGTATGAATCAAAGGACAGTGCAGTAGTGTATGAATCAAAGGACAGTGCAGTAGTGTGTGAATCAAAGGACAGTGCAGTAGTGTATGAATCAAAGGACAGTGCAGTAGTGAGTATGAATCAAAGGACAGTGCAGTAGTGAGTATGAATCAGGCATTACGTTTCCCAGCTATGTTTGCTGTTGTCACATTAGCCTGCTGACCATGCTCTCTGCAGCCACGGGGCCCCAAGATGTTTTCAGATCTCCGTTGCTAATGTCTTGCTGGGGGTGGCCATCTGTTTTTCTGTCTCCCACTGAAGCAAGCCGAGGATATGGGCTCCTGGCCTGCTCCTGCACACAGAAAAAGAACGGTTCTTAAATGGCTCTTTAAATGGTCGTTTAAAAGGCTACCGTGTGTAGTTCCACGAGGAACCATCGCCTGCTGAACAACCACTTGGTGAATGGTTCTTCATGTTGCTCATTTATGGTTCCATCTAGAGAACCTTTTTCTTTTCTTCTTGTATTTGAGCATTTAAACCCTATATAGCATCCCCAATTTTAGCCATGTTTTAACATCCGCTGAAAATATAGCGTTGCAATAACGCGCCACATTGTGAGCTTAAGTTGTAGATCATGCTATTTTCGACCAATACATTTGCTGTAGAGGGTAGGGAAAAAGGATGGGACCAAGAACAGATCCCTGGGAGACACCGGCCCATGAAGTAAAGCATATCCAATTTAAGTGGTTAAAGCTACTTTACAGAAGAAAGTGGTCTTTATATGGCATGACTCTGAAGAAGCACTTTGGGTTCCAGTTGGCCTCCATGTTTCTCTGTGTGTGGCTGCCATCATCCCCCCATCTTCTGTTGGGGGTAATAATGTGTGCCTGCTTCTGGGAGCCCAACTGGTGTCCATGATTGTGTCCTTTATGGGCACTCATCCTTGTCGCAGGCAGGCAGGCAGGCAGGCAGGCAGGCAGGCAGGCAGGCAGGCAGGCAGGCAGGCAGGCAGGCAGGCAGGCAGGCAGACAGGCAGGCATTGCAGGCAGGCAAGCATTGCAGGCAGGCAGGCAGACAGGCAGGCATTGCAGGCAGATAGGCAGGCAGGCAGGCAGGCAGGCAGGCAGGCAGGCAGGCAGGCAGGCAGGCAGGCAGGCAGGCAGGCAGATAGGCAGGCAGATAAGCAGGCAGGCAGGCAGGCAGGCAGGCAGGCAGGCAGGCACTCTAAGAAAATAGCGTGCATGAGTAAGAAAATAGCATGTGTGATCAAATGGCCAAAATATATATAGCCATACTGTAGGACTGTGGGAAAGTGGGAAATGTAAAAAATATATATATATAATATATATATATATTATATATATATATATGCATACATATATAGTACTTGAGTTCCATGCACTGAGTAACTTTACACCATGTTGACCAGGTATAGTGCATACTAGCATCCGAGCCGCCCCAGTTCACTGAGATAGACTCACTTCACATCCCCACGCTCCTCCTGTTCCTGTTACATTAGAGATGGGGCTGATTCCAACCGTAGATCAGGGTAATTGTGTTATTAGACAGAAGATTGGAGCTAAGATAACCAGATATACTGGAGACGACAGCCCATGTCACACTTTCTGCGACGGCTGCTCCAAGTTCAAGGAGAGTTCAAGCATAGAAGAGCCACCGTTTAGACGCGCAGGGTCAAGCGTACAGTCGGTAGACCGTCCCGCCCGCCCGCCTTCTGAACCAAATTATCTTCACAAATATACCATTTCCTGAAGGGGGTAATTGTCTTCACACTTATGGTTATTCATAGCTCATTTCATTTTCCATAAGTCTTTATTTTCCTTGGCCTATTACAAGGGTATTTTGTACCTGCGGCGGTTAAACCCTATAAGACGGTATGGCCACTCTTCCCGGCGGATTAGCCGGTCAAAGCAATTCCTGTCAATAGGAAATGGTAAGCGATGCCGGTCCCGTAAAACTTTTATGGCCGCGATAAAACAGGCTTTCCTCCTTTCCGTCGCCGCAACATGATGGGAGCCGCCACCGGCCATTGGGTATAGAGACGCCGCCCGGCCCTCCTGTCACATCAATCTGCACTATTTATTGCTTTGTGTGATGGTGTTTCTTTCTACAAATGAGCACCGAGCATGAGAGAAATCAGGAGTCGCATTGTCCTGCATGTGCTGTGACATGGTGGTGCCATTTTATATCGCTATTTAACAATGATGAACCCGCTATAGCGCATGCACCCGTACGCTGTCCCTGGGTATTATGTGATAACAGGTGAACATTAAGGCCAAAATAGCCCATCTACAAGCTCACAATGCGTTGCTCGAGCTTGTAGATTGGCTATTTTTGGTGAAGAGATTTGGGGTCTTGCGCCACCCCTTATCCCTTATCCCTAAACTAATTTTGCCATGTTTTACTATTTTAAAAAACCTTTTAAAATAGTTCAAATAGCCGATCTACAAGCTCACAATGTCTCGATGTAGATCGGCTAGTTGAACTATTTTAAAAGGTTTTTTAAAATAGTAAAAAAAATTGCAAAATTAGTTTAGGGATAAGGGATAAGGGGTGGTGCAAGATGGAGCCCTTGGTGTAGAGGGGAATAAAGGAGGGGGCCATGTACAGACCCCTGAGTAACTCCGGTCAACAACATATAGGGTTTAAGTGTAACGTATTTGTTTTATTAAATTATTATATGTGTGTGTGTGTGTGTGTGTGTGTGTGTGTGTGTGTGTGTGTGTGTGTGTGTGTGTGTGTGTGTGTGTGTGTGTGTGTGTGTGTGTGTGTGTGTGTGTGTGTGTGTGTGTGTGAGTATGTATGTATGTATGTATGTATGTATGTATGTATGTATGTATGTATGTATGTATGTATGTATGTATGTATGTATGTATGTATGTATGTATGTATGTATGTATGTATGTATGTATGTATGTATGTATGTATGTATGTATGTATGTATGTATGTATGTATTGCTGCATCCTAGTGTAGGAATTAAGAGTATAAGAATGCACAAAGAAAGTAATAATTTTTGCACAGTTTGACTTTTTACGGCAAAACACCCGGAATGGTCCTCTCCAATTACATCACTTCATTAGCTCCTATACAATGGGACAATAAGTCCAATTACCCAGAATCCCTAGCCCCACGCCGCGCGGCGCCACTGCAGCCCCATCGCCGGGCCGTCTGTGGGGCTTTGGCACGGCGCCAAGGTGCATTCAGCGTGTTCTGATTCGCCGTAATTATCTAAAACGTTCATTATTTAGCCCAGATCATTCACACTCTGCTGCATATGCATAGAGCACCATATAATATATCCCTGCTTTTTTTCACATTCCAATTAGGACGTTGTGGCAGAATGGTAATGTGGACATGCACCCTTTACAGTACACCGTTTACAGTACTTTTACAGTACGTTTACAGTACACTGTTTCATAATACGTATAAATGCAGTTATGACGTTAACCCTGCATTTTAGGCGGGAACCCCTTTTTGTGTTTCAAGCATTAAGTTATATAATACTTTAGCTATTGAAAAATAGCAGGTCTACAAGCTAGGGCATTCACTTCTAGTCATTTTTACTAGTTGCCTAGTTGCCTAGTTTACTAGTCGACTAGTCGACTAGTTGTTTAACTACCTATTATGTAAAAAATAAAATAAATTAAAAAAATAAACTTTCTTTTTTTTTTTTTTTTTTAAATAAATATTTGTACATTGAAAAATTGTGTACATGGTGACTATAACTATAATCTACCTGATCTTGAGGCCTTTTTTTTCTTATCAACTAGTCAAATAGTACCAACAAGGTCGACTAGTGGATTTACTAGTCGACTAGTAAACTAGTCAACTAGTTGCTTAATGCCCTACTACAAGCTCATAGCGCGGCACCGAGTGCCGCGCTATGAGCTTGTAGATCTGCTATTTCTATGCAAATAGATCTGCTATTGCTATGCACATGTTTGAAAATGTATTATTTCAGAGTGAACGTTTTTTAACTCAAATCTTTGCTTCTGAGGGGGTTCCTGGAACAACATATTTTAAGATGGGGGGGTCGGTGGCCAAATACATATCATTTTTGGGGTCCTTGGGATGAAATATTGAGCACCACTGACATAGAAACATATGGTATTTCAGAAAACTGTCATGATTTAGAAGACATTTTTTATAATTTTGATGTCAGGCCTAAAGAGATTAAAGAAATAAGAGGTGCAATCAATGAACTAAATAATTTATAGCCAAGTGGGCTATACAAATATACAATAGTGTCAGGACTACACTCTGACACTATTAGTATTAGAATACAATACACTCTGACACTATTAGTATTAGAATACAATACACTCTGACACTATTAGTATTAGAATACAATACACTCTGATATTAGAGTTATTACAATACAATACACTCTGATATTAGAGTTATTACAATACAATACACTCTGATATTAGAGTTATTAGAATACAATACACTCTGATATTAGAGTTATTACAATAACAATACACTCTGATATTAGAGTTATTATAATACAATACACTCTGATATTAGAATTATTAGAATACAATACACTCTGATATTAGAGTTATTACAATAACAATACACTCTGATATTAGAGTTATTATAATACAATACACTCTGATATTAGAGTTATTACAATAACAATACACTCTGATATTAGAGTTATCCGAATACAATACACTCTGATATTAGAGTTATTAGAATACAATACACTCTGATATTAGAGTTATTCGAATACAATACACTCTGATATTAGAGTTATTACAATACAATACACTCTGATATTAGAGTTATTAGAATACAATACACTCTGATATTAGAGTTATTACAATACAATACACTCTGATATTAGACTTATTACAATACAATACACTCTGATATTAGAGTTATTACAATACAATACACTCTGATATTAGACTTATTACAATACAATACACTCTGATATTAGAGTTATTACAATACAATACACTCTGATATTAGAGTTATTACAATACAATACACTCTGATATTAGAGTTATTACAATACAATACACTCTGATATTAGAGTTATTACAATACAATACACTCTGATATTAGAGTTATTACAATACAATACACTCTGATATTAGAGTTATTAGAATACAATACACTCTGATATTAGAGTTATTACAATACAATACACTCTGATATTAGAGTTATTACAATACAATACACTCTGATATTAGAGTTATTACAATACAATACACTCTGATATTAGAGTTATTACAATACAATACACTCTGATATTAGAGTTATTACAATACAATACACTCTGATATTAGAGTTATTACAATACAATACACTCTGATATAGAGTTATTACAATACAATACACTCTGATATTAGAGTTATTAGAATACAATACACTCTGATATTAGAGTTATTACAATACAATACACTCTGATATTATACTTATTAGAATACAATACACTCTGATATTAGAGTTATTAGAATACAATACACTGATATTAGACTTATTACAATACAATACACTCTGATATTAGACTTATTACAATACACTCTGATATTAGAGTTATTACAATACAATACACTCTGATATTAGAGTTATTACAATACAATACACTCTGATATTAGAGTTATTACAATACAATACACTCTGATATTAGAGTTATTACAATACAATACACTCTGATAT
This sequence comes from Electrona antarctica, assembly GCF_951216825.1. NCBI lineage: Eukaryota > Metazoa > Chordata > Actinopteri > Myctophiformes > Myctophidae > Electrona > Electrona antarctica. The sequence continues at coordinate 107,416 of NW_027637464.1, read as the reverse complement.
TAGAGTTATTACAATACAATACACTCTGATATTAGAGTTATTACAATACAATACACTCTGATATTAGAGTTATTACAATACAATACACTCTGATATTAGAGTTATTACAATACAATACACTCTGATATTAGAGTTATTACAATACAATACACTCTGATATTAGAGTTATTACAATACAATACACTCTGATATTAGAGTTATTAGAATACAATACACTCTGATATTAGAGTTATTACAATACAATACACTCTGATATTAGAGTTATTACAATACAATACACTCTGATATTAGAGTTATTACAATACAATACACTCTGATATTAGAGTTATTAGAATACAATACACTCTGATAGAGTTATTAGAATACAATACACTCTGATATTAGAGTTATTACAATACAATACACTCTGATATTAGAGTTATTACAATACAATACACTCTGATATTAGACTTATTAGAATACAATACACTCTGATATTAGAGTTATTACAATACAATACACTCTGATATTAGAGTTATTACAATACAATACACTCTGATAGTAGACTTATTAGAATACAATACACTCTGATATTAGAGTTATTAGAATACAATACACTCTGATATTAGAGTTATTACAATACAATACACTCTGATATTAGAGTTATTAGAATACAATACACTCTGATATTAGAGTTATTACAATACAATACACTCTGATATTAGAGTTGTTAGAATACAATACACTCTGATATTAGACTTATTACAATAACAATGTTCCAATCATCCACTGAATGGTTGCACGCATGCCTGCAAAACTGATGGAGAGCATGAGAACAATGGCCATTGTAAGAAAACGATAAGTGACCTCTTCACTTGTTATGGAGGAGGCTGCATGCGCTGCAGACCATGCCAAGCTCCCCTTGTTCCTGCTCATCCTCCTCTTCCTCTTCCTCCTCCTCCTCTTCCTCCCCCTCCTCCTCCTCCCCCTCCTCTTCCTCCTCCTCCTCCTCCTCCCCCTCCCCCTCCTCCTCCTCCTCTTCCTCCTCCTCCTTATCATCATCAGCATCATCATCATCATCATCATCATCATCATCATCATCATCATCATCTATTTAACTTGTGATCATGTTCACATGGTGTCGAGCACACAGATTCATAAATAACCCAGAGACACGTGGCTTATTATACAAATACAATACATACCATAACACTATTCATACAGACGTAGCAAAACAATACATAACATAACACTATTCATACAGACGATACATAACAATACATAACATAACACTATTCATACAGACGATACATAACAATACATAACATAACACTATTCATACAGACGATACATAACAATACATAACATAACACTATTCACGTAGCAAAAGGCGTGGCATGCATTATTTGAGGAACAGAGGAAGAATGTTTTTTTTCTTCTTCAGAAAAGCACCCAATTTAACAAATAGCCTTTGGCTTTATCAAATTGCAGTAATACATATAATTTCAACATAGATGGGCGTGTTGTATACACACTACATTGGCAAGTATTTTTTGGTATAAACATTCCTCTACGTTTTGGGGTCGAGCGTGGAGGGAGAGGGAAGAAGGGGGGGAGTTCCCAACGTTGGCCCCGGAGAAACGACTTAGAACATGAACAACCTTTTCTTTTATATCCTCTCACTATCGTGCCCTACGGCCCCCCCGCTAATTAAAGTGATACAACATCTCACAGGCCACTGCACACATCTAATGGGCCCCTCCTCCTCCCCCTCCACCTCCCCCGCCCTCGGTCCAGCTCCCCCCCCCCCCCCCTCCCCTAAACCCCCACCACCCCGGCATCTGCCCCCACAGTTCTTCAGCTCTATTCCAAAGATCCTTATAACCTTTTGAATTTCAACAACCTCCAGTTTCACATGCACATTTGGGGCCACGGACCCCCATTTGTTACAATTGTCCCTTTTTTATTATTATTATTATTATTATTGTTATTATTATTATTGTGGGTCCAATCGACTCGACACTGCACTCCCTGTGGGGGTGCGGAACGCGTGTGTCGAATTTGAAGTCGGTGGGGCGAACGGTTCTCGAGTTACGTGGATTACAGACGTACAGACGTGCGTACGTATGTACAGAGACTAGTTAGAATAGACCTGTACGTGCCCGTAGGCCACCGGCCTACTTGAGAACGATGCAACTTTGGAACCTAATAATACCCGTTGTCAACTTGTCATAGCACCCGTTTTAACTGAGTGAGGGGATGGGGATTTAGGCTGATTAGGCCACTTATAGCAATGATTTGTATTTTTGTCAAAAGATTAAAGCTCTATAAAGTATAATCATTGCTATATGTAGTTCTTTGTCAAATGTTTAAAAGCTCTATATTCCAGTTTGGTGCCAAACGTTTAAAAGCTCTATATTATTTCCAGGTAATCATTGCTATAGTTTGTTGTCAAAAGGTTAAACTTTATATTCCCAGTAAAAACATCACTGCTCTCTGCGAGTGTATACACCTTATATTATATTTCTCCGGGTGCCGTCTCTATTAATATATACTCTAAGGCTTAGAATATTTATTAATAGAGACGGCACCCGGAGGAAACCCTGAGGTGAAATGGACATAGTGGCCGAATTTGGTATTGCAGTTTGGACCCAAACACATGAATGCGCTGGTCCGTTGACTATCATTGCGCACGTTCATGATGACACGTGAACGCTGTTTCATACGTGAACGCACGTGAACGCGTGCAATGATAGTCAAGTCAACGGCAGCGCGTTCATGTGTTTGGGTCAAATCCATCCCAGAATGCACTCTGTTCCTACCCGGAAGGAGGAGTGAAATTGCCTCATGCGCTTTTGAGCAACTTAATGCAAGATGGGAGGAGTAATTCGGTAGAGTCTAAGGTATACACACATGGAACCAACATGGTGTAGCCTCAGGGACGTGCACACACAGACATCAAAGGGGGCTTCAGCCCCTGCCCTTTTACCCGTCTGTAAAACAACTGCCCTTTCCAGACCACGAATGTAGCTATATGTACTATGGTGGAAGAATGTAGCTATGTACTATGGTGGAAGAATGTAGCTATATGTACTATGGTGGAAGAAATGAATGTAGCTATATGTACTATGGTGGAAGAATGTAGCTATATGTACTATGGTAGAAGAATGTAGCTATATGTACTATGGTGGAAGAATGTAGCTATATGTACTATGGTGGAAGAATGTAGCTATATGTACTATGGTGGAAGAATGTAGCTATATGTACTATGGTGGAAGAATGTAGCTATATGTACTATGGTGGAAGAATGTAGCTATATGTACTATGGTGGAAGAAATGAAAATGCCTTTCCTTTCCATGCCATGCCGGAAGGAAGGAAGGCAGCATTCAGGAGAATTGCTTTTTTCCGAAGTCTCCTGAACTTGGACACATCAGACATTTTGTGTTGAACAAATATGTTTCTAAATCCATGTCACACCGCATCTCCACTAGCTAAAGAGTGCTGGGATGCGCCCCGAAAATAGCTGATCTATACAAGCTTGTTGTGAGCTTGTTTTCGTTATTTTTGCCCAAAAGTGCCCTCTCTTACGGGATTTCAGCCCAACACTCTCTGCATGTCTCTGTGTAGCCTGCACTCCCCCGGTGGTCCCCCGGGGGTCCCCCGGTGGACGCCCGGTGGTCCCCCGGTGGTCCCCGGACCCGGCGTTGGGCACCGGCGCCTCTGCTGCTAATGACTCTTAACGTCTGACATCTGAGCGGTCTAAAACGGGCCCCGGTGGTCATGTGTTTATAGGCTGACGGTGTCGGGACAGGACAGGACATGCAGATAGATGGCCACGGATCCGGACGGGTCAGCGCTCACAGGGAGCACACAGCGGTCCGGACGCCGCCATGCCGGCCTCGTGTCACTGAGCACTGAAGGGCTTCCTGCTAAACGAGCGCTCTGCAGTGCAGAGGACACGCCACAGCCGTCCTGTCTGTGGTGGTGGCTACTATACCACGCTATTTTCTCTCCTTTGTACACAATAGGGTTTGTATGTTTTGTATTGTTGTGTACATGATGAATTGAATACATACTGTAGGACCACAACAGAAACAACTTATCTTTGTGTTTTATCCTTTTATAGCCTTTCTTGTACTGTACCACGTGTTGATTACATTTATGACTCAGTCAATATTATCGCTCAGATGTTCAGAACTGAATCGGACAGACAGACAGACAGACAGACAGACAGAGAGTCGTAAACAAGACATCATCGCAGGGCCATATGCGCCGACGGTCTATAAAAACGATCAGGACTCTGGGTCTGGACAGCGTCGGCCGTTTTGAACCCAACGCCGGCGGGGGGCCGGGGGGGAGGGGGGTTGCGGGCGGCTCCCTCTCTACGTGGGCAGCTGCCACGGCTCAGGGTCCGGGTGCCAACCTCAAATGAAGTGGTCAGCGGACAGCTTGGCTTGTCACAGGAAGCAGGAGGCTGCTATACCGCCTCATGCAGCGCGCTGCGAGGACAGGCCAAGGAGGGGCAGCGAGGTGGGGGGAGGGGGGAAGCCCGGTTTTAAGGGAAAGACAGGGCCAGAGTGGCTGTATCTGCCTTAACCCAATGCTCTCATCAGCTCACATCTGTTCCTGAGTGGACCGCGGCGCGCACCGCGGGGTGCTCACGGGGACGCGTCAACTTCCACGGTGAAACTTATGTGTGGCGCTGTGTGTGTGTGTGTGTGTGTGTGTGTGTGTGTGTGTGGCCTGTCTATCAGCGGTTACCAAACAACGGGTTGGTATATGTTCGGGTAGTATATCCTCTTTTTTATGTGTTAATAACTAAATGTTATTTCCAAAGATTTTCACATTTTTAGATATCTACTGTATCTATAGATGCACCTCTGTGTGTACGTCTGTAATCCACGTATAGCTCGAGAACCGTTCGCTCTGCACCGACTTCAAATTTGACACACGCGTTCCACCCCATCACGGGGAGTGATGCAGTGCCCGGTGTCGAGTCGGACGGTCGCATACACGGTTGCCCAGAACCTTTTGCATGACGGGGGCCCATCATTTCTAGATCCGTCTATATGTGGACCAGAGCTAGATGACAGTGTTCACCTGTATCACTCATTCTGGGACAGAATAAACATCAGATTAAGGTAAGAATGAAACATTCTCCTTTACATTTTAAAGTACTGAAATCTACAAGCTTGTAGCTTTTGTTAGATCGTCACTAGTGTATATCTGTCTGTCTGTCTGTCTGTCTGTCTGTCTGTCTGTCTGTCTGTCTGTCTGTCTGTCTGTAGGACGTCAGCAAGGTTCCATTAGCCGTGAGACGGTCTGAAACCAGACGAGGCTCTGCGATTTATCTGACAGAAGGAGGGGGGGGGGGGGGAAATCAGTTGGAGGTGTGTGTGTGTGTGTGTGTGGGGGGGGATCAGTTGGAGGTGTGTGTGTGTGTGTGTGTGGGGGGGGGGGTAGGTGTGGAGGTTTAGGGGTGTGGGGTTTAGGGGGGAGACGCCGTGGCGTAGGCAGCGAGGGGTGATGGCCGTGGCGGCGGAAGGAATTATCCGTAAAGGTCGTCCTCAATTTCTGTCCAGAAATGATCTTTTCCCACTATGTAATAAACATTTGTCTGATCCCTTTATTGGCTTTATTGGATCTGACAGTTTAGTTAAGCCGTTTCCCCCCTGGCTGCCGTCCGCCGGTCGGGCGCGCCGCGCGGCCCCCGGGGGTCACCACCACTGTTAACGTTGGGAGGAAAGTTTCCATTGCTGTGCCGTAGCTCTGTGTTCATTGGGGCTAGAGAGAGAGAGAGAGAGAGAGAGAGAGAGGGGGGGGTGGGGCAAGGACAGCATCATTACCTCTGCAGGGCGAGTGGACGTGCTATAGCGCACATTTCAGAAGGCCATAAATATATCTCTCCTTCGTCCCGTGACCGGCCGCCCGGCATGCCAGCATAAAACCCAAACCTCCAGCCACTGGAATATAGGCCGAAAGAAAGAAAGAAAGAAAGAAAGAAAGAAAGAAAGAAAGAAAGAAAGAAAGAAATGTCAATTAAAGCATTCTAGAAATAAATTGGGTTTGAAACCTTTTTTTGTGCCTAAGGGCGGCGCACTCTCACAGTGAATTGCATCTTTGTAATACAGTAGCCTATACAATTTAGGCACATTTCATCCAGAGTGCCTTACAATTATGGTAACTAACCACATACTGTACATGGAATGCATACACACAGTGTAAGGGCCTCAGCAAACATACTGTACATGGAATGCATACACACAGTGTAAGGGCCTCAGCAAACATACTGTACATGGAATGCATACACACAGTGTAAGGGCCTCAGCAAACATACTGTACATGGAATGCATACACACAGTGTAAGGGCCTCAGCAAACATACTGTACATCGAATGCATACACATAGTGTAAGTGCCTCATAGTAAACTATGGATCACAGGTAAATCACACACCAAGGCCCGCCCCCGCTGGATCATGATTGGCCGGAAGGCCCCTCTCTGTCCTGATGGCTGGGCCACCTAGCCAAAAACGAAACCTACGGTTTTTTGGACCCCAGGGGTTAACTGCATGGGGACAGGGAGGAACTCCTTATATGGGCAGCACACTCTATAGTAGGGAGGATTATCACAACAAAACAAAAAAAATAAGTGATATTTGAATTAAGTGAAATAACTGAATATACCTTTAATGTGGGTGTTACAATATAGTTATTACAATATATATAAACCTCACGGTCACCTATTTACGTAAAAAAAAGTAAGCAAAAGTAGCAGAAAAACACGTCGCTTTGTGTCGTGTTCCGAGCTTGTGGATCTGCTACTTTTGACGCTTTTGCATGCCGCTGTCTCTAGGACCTAGGTCGTCCTCAGACGAGCCCTCCATCGTCGCCTCCAGTCATCCCGGTTCTCCATACATCTGGCCAGCTTGTTGGTGCTTTGCGCTCCTGCGTCGCTCTTGAGTACATCCACATATGTTAGCGTGGGACGACCTCGTGACCGGTGCCCGTGTGTTGGTTCCCACAGCACTAGTTTGCTGGCTGGCAGCTCTTGGTGTCTTGGTGTCTTGGTGCATGACGCTGTGGTATGATCAAGTATAGGCGTTCATAGGGTGAGAAGTTCAGTCACGCGAGAGAGACTCAGAGTAGAGGCGCTCCTGCTTCGCCTGGAAAGGAGCCATCTTAGGTGGTTCATTCGGGCATCTTGTTAGGATAGGATGCCTCTCGGGCGTCTCCCTAGGGAGGTCCTCGATGCACGTCCCACTGGGAGGAGACCCCCGGGGCAGACCAAGGATCACGTCCCACTGGGAGGAGACCCCCGGAGCAGACCAAGGATCACGTCCCACTGGGAGGAGACCCCCGGGGCAGACCAAGGATCACGTCCCACTGGGAGGAGACCCCCGGGGCAGACCAAGGATCACGTCCCACTGGGAGGAGACCCCCGGAGCAGACCAAGGCGCAGTTGGAGGAAACACATCGACTCACTGGCCTTGGAAGTTGGAACGTCTCCGGATCCCCCAGGAGGAAGTCACTAATGTTACTCTGGAGAGGGAAGTCTAGCTGGAGCTCTCTGGTGGAGCTGTTTCCCCCGCGACCTGACTACGGATAATCGGTTGAAGATGGATGGATGGATGGATGGATGGATGGATGGATGGATGGATGGATGGATGGGTGTTCATTTGCCGAAAAAAAACAACCGAAAGGTCAGAATATGGAGATAAGAGGCTTCTGCCCGACAGCAACAGATTATACCGTAGGGCAAATGCAGCGCTTTTCAAACTTTTGTACGTCGATGCGTTAACTCTGGGCGTGAATGCGATGCAAGTTTACTCTCCATCTCATCGCTAACCGACGGTGACAAACACTTTAAAAACGCCAAATAAACGTCGCATTAACCCATTTAGACCTGAGGAAGATTCTACAAATAGCGTCTAAACAGTTTTCTGAAAAAACAGTTTTCATGTCAAGGACCCCCAAAAATATAATGTAATTGGCCGCCGACCCCCATCTGAAAATATGTTGTTCTATAGGGACCCCCCAGAAGCAAGATTCGAGTTAAAAATGTTCGCTCTGAAATAATATATATTTAATGATTTGCGCCACATTTCCACGGTAAAAAACAAAATTGCAGATCTACGAGCTCGTAGCGCGTCACTCGGTGCCGCACTATGAGCTTGTAGATCTGCTATTTTTCAATAGCTAAAGTTTAAAATAATGGTTAAAACATGGTTGCCGTCCTGAATGGGTTAAGATGTACCGCGAGCCGCTCAATGATGATAGCCAATCCCGCCGTTGCAGTGCGGGCCGGGGCCGCGGCATCAGTATGCACCGATAATGTTGCCGGGGCCGCCGGGCCGCCGCGGCGCCTGTGCTTGTAAACAGCGTCTGTCATTCAGTTTAATAGACTTTGGGCATTGTAATGGTTTTATACCCCGCTCTCAAATTCGCGGCGCCGAAGCGATCGTTTTACCTTGAAAATAGATTAAATAAACCTTTCATCTCTTTCATGGCTTTATCTTCAAGGACGTTTTTTTTTCCTTTCCCCCCTTCCCCCCCCCCCCCCCCCCCATGCACACCGTCGACTAGAAGACGCACAGAGGAGTGTGAACTGTGTATACTCCGTCTCCGTTTCAATCACTGACGCCTTCGAATGACAAAAGCCCTCGGAAATGAATTCTTATTTGTCTATTTGAATGTTGGTGTATTTATTCAGCTGCCGCTGGGTTGAAATACAGGCTATCTCCCACACATTAACGACCCCCCCCACCCCCCCCCCCCCCCCCCACCTCCTCATCCATGGACTGATAAGCCACTGCTTCTCAGAGTGGGGTCTGGGGGACCCCCCAGGGTTCCTTGAGGGGGTCCCCAGGGGGTCCCCAACCATGCAGTTATAAATGCAGGACCGGTTAAAACACACGCAAAATAGTAAAAAAAAGGCAAAGAAGTTTAGGGATAAGGGGTTTAGCGGTGACGAAAATGGAGCCCTAGCACTCTTTTAGTACATTTTGAAAGTAGCTTACCGGTATCTATAAAGCTCACAACTGTTTTTTTTAGGTTGTAGATCAGCGACAATTTTTTAATCATGTTGAGAGAACTTGACAAAGGTTGACAAATCGTCATTTATGGGCGTCTCTGGCTCAGACTTATTTCAAATGGGGGACTGCGGCCAAACACATGTCAATTTGGGGGTCCTTAATTGACACGGAAATGTTTGAGAGCCGCTGAAACACAGGCCATCTCCGACCCACTATAACCCCCCCCTCCCCTTTCCTTGGGCCTGATAAGCAGACTATACATATCTTCACGTCTTTCCCAAACAGCGAGCGGCGTGCAGGGCCGGCCATATTATTTTGAAGAAGAGCCACTTTAGAGAGATTTATGGCGTCTGCCTGCGCCGCGCCACGCCACTCCTCCGGCGGCCCCAGCCAGTGGCCTCCCAAGGTTAATTAGGTGATCATGCCTTTAAATAGCGGGATCACGTCGCTCCTTCACTTAGGCTTGGCTCCGCGTCTCAACTCAACTCCCCCCCCTGCCCCCCGCCCCCCTTGTGTGTTGTTTCAAGACGCCCCTCATAGGCTGGGCTCCCGTTCAAAAAGCTGTCAGGATTTATTTATTTATTTATTTCATTTTTTCCCATTTTTTTTCCTATTACTGCACAGTTAAATCCTCAGTGTTTTTTTTGTCAAGCCTGAGAGTGTCCAAATGGAACCAAATGGACCCCGTAACTCTGACTGTGTACAAACAGAAAAACGGGCCTGTAACTCTGAAGGGGGGGGGGGGGGGGGGGGGTGCTGAGTGGGTCAATTCGGTTAATAATATTAACCCATTTAGACCTGAGGACGATTCTACAAATGTCTTCTAAATCCTGACAGTTTTCTGAAAAACCCATATGTTTCTGTGTCAGTGGTGCTCAAACATTTTCATGTCAAGGACCCCCAAAAATATATGTAATTGACCACCGACCTCCATTTGAAAATATGTTGTCCAGGGACCCCCCAGTATAGCAATGATTTGAGTTAAAAACGTTTGCTGTGAACAAATATATATTCAAAGATTTGCACCACATGTTTGCGAATTTGTGCTTAAAGGGGCATTCCACTCATTTTCAACATTTTACTATGTCATTAATATGCCTTAGAGCTGTTGTGTGGAAATAATAAAAAAGTCCTAGAACTAGAGGTCTGAAAAAAATCATGAACATGGTGAAACACATCTTGATGATGTCATCAAGATGTGTTTCACCATGTTAATGATTTTTTTTCATAATTACAGTTCTAGGGAACACAGAATGGGGGGGACTTTTTTATTATTTCCACACAACAGCTCTAAGGTATATTAATGACATAGTAAAATGTTGAAAATGGGTGGTTTTCCCCTTTAAGTCAGTAAAGGAAGTGAAGCTGTCAGTCAGAGACAGCGGAGGTGCAGCGTTGCGCCGCGGTGGTGGTGGTGGGGGGAGGGGGAGGGGGAGGGGGTGGAGTTGCTAGCGGTCCTACCCCCCCCCCCCCCCCCCAAAACCCACCCCACCCCACCCTACACCCACTCCCCTCGCCTCCAATCCAGACCATCTGTGGCCCCAGCTGGAGCGCCTAGCGATGGTCTGGCACTTGTACCGCGCCATATTTACAGATCTAAACACAAATGGCTACTGCCTGATTGTTTCACGATTCATTAGTCAGACAAGCTCGGCTCTCGTGCCAGCCCAGCTGTTACAGAGTAAACCTTTGTCACTTAATAGGGCTGCTTATTGCCTCGCCCCCCCTCCCATCAAACCTATTGATCTGTGGGTCACCTCGCCTCGTCTTTATGAGGCGAGGTGACCGGTGGCCTGCATGCCCGGGGTGGAGGACGCCGCGACCGCTAGGCCGGGCGGGGCCGCGGGCCACGAGTGGAGCAGCGACACATTGGTAAACAGTGCTGTTTTTGGCAGCAAATTTTGTTTTTAGTTTTATCGCGGTGTCCTTGAATCATTTTCATTTAGTTCTAGTCACATTTTAGTCACCTGGAATGTCTTAGTGTTTAGTCTAGTTTTAGTTGACTAAATATCATAAGATTTTTGTCGTAAATCTACAGTTGATTTAGTCGAACAAAATGTGTTTTGGCGGGCCTTGATGCCGTCGTAATGACTGTTTTCTTTCACTTGCTGAAAATGTCCGATCTACAAGCCCACAACGCGTCGCAGCGCGACGCGTTGTGAGCTTGTAGATCGGCTATTTTCAGCATGCAAAAAACTAATTGTAAAATGACTGGATCTCTTGTCCACTAGTCCCTTACTAACATTTTAGTCTAGTTTTTATTTATTGACGAAATTGTCAGTAGTCTTTGTTTTTGTCACCATAGCTTAGTTTTCATTTAGTCTCCATTTAGTTTTCGTCAGTGAAAAAAGGTAGTCGACGAACATTTTTAGTTTTAGTCGACGAAATCAACACTGTTGGTAAAGCACGTGAACTCTGTGTAGCGCCCCTACTCTGACCGCCGCGACACGTTGAGAAGCTAATTGTAGATCGGCTACTTTGTAGATGTTGACTATTATTACAAAAGATACACATTAACCACTTCAGCCTTATATATATATGTATACATTTCGGCCATTTGAAAACAGCCAATTTACAAGCTCACAATGCGTCGCGATGTGACACATGGTGAGCTTGTAGATCTGCATTTTATACATTTGAAAATTGTGAAATGTGACATTCTGCATAACGAGTACTTTCTACTTGGTACTTTAACTACATTTCGTTACCAATACTTTTTGTACTTTTTACTCAATGTCTAATTCCGGATTTTTACTTGTAGAGTGTTTCTACATTGCAGTACTTTTACTTAAAGGAGCATTCAGTGATTTTGGTGATTTGGAACAGCACACACATCAAGGCCACCTAACCAAAAAACGAAACCTAAGGTTTTTTGACCCCCAGGGGTTAACTGGGGATAGGGAGGAACTCCTTATATGGTCAGCACACTCTATAGTAGGGAGGATTATCACAACAAAACAAAAAAAGATGTGATATTTGAATTAAGTGAAATCACGTAAAAGTAAGTAAACGGTAACAGGTACCCCCTTTTTCATCTCGCCCCACTATTATATACTATGATATAAAAGGTATTATCATATTAATTTATAATTGTTGAGTTCACTCTGTATATCCATGGACATAATATTCTAACATGATGATGCAATTACAAAACATGGGCTACATGGAAGAGATGTGTTGAATAAAACTAAGTTGATTGTTTACACAGCAAGTACAGAGATCAACTATACCAGTGGTTCCCAAACTTTTTTGTGTCAAGGACCCCCAAATCAACATTTATTAGGCCACGGACCCCCCATTTGAAAACATAATGCCAGTGACCCCAATAAGGGAGGATTTTTACGGCTCTAGCAGTGATTCCAAACATATTAATTTCATGGACCCCCAGTTTCACACGCATTATGCTACGGACCCCCGATTTAATGGCATTTCTATCTCTGGGACCCAAATTTATATTGTAAAACCACTGTTAATTTAACTCAGAGTGTACAAATGATTTCAGCAGGGAGAGGGAGGGAGATACTAAATTAACTGTTAACTAAATTAACACTTTTTGCGGCGGCGAGTTGGTAAAGGAGCGAGTTGTTTGGTATATCCAAGTAAACAATGTGTACTTTTCCCACCATGCCGTGCTATAGGAGTCAGTGCATGGTTCCTGGTGCTCAGGAGACTGCAGTGCAGTCAGTGCATGGTCCCTGGTGCTCAGGAGACTGCAGTGCAGTCAGTGCATGGTCCCTGGTGCTCAGGAGACTGCAGTGCAGTCAGTGCATGGTTCCTGGTGCTCAGGAGACTGCAGTGCAGGCAGTGCATGGTCCCTGGTGCTCAGGAGACTGCAGTGCAGTCAGTGCATGGTTCCTGGTGCTCAGGAGACTGCAGTGCAGTCAGTGCACTGCATGGTTCCTGGTGCTCAGGAGACTGCAGTGCAGTCAGTGCATGGTTCCTGGTGCTCAGGAGACTGCAGTGCAGTCAGTGCACTGCATGGTTCCTGGTGCTCAGGAGACTGCAGTGCAGTCAGTGCATGGTTCCTGGTGCTCAGGAGACTGCAGTGCAGTCAGTGCATGGTCCCTGGTGCTCAGGAGACTGCAGTGCAGTCAGTGCATGGTTCCTGGTGCTCAGGTGACTGCAGTGCAGTCTGCATGGTTCCTGGTGCTCAGGAGACTGCTGTGCAGTCAGTGCATGTTTCCTGGTACTCAGGAGACTCCAGTCAGTGCACTGCATGGTTCCTGGTGCTCAGGAGACTGCAGTGCAGTCAGTGCACTGCATGGTTCCTGGTGCTCAGGAGACTGCAGTGCAGCCAGTGCACTGCATGGTTCCTGGTGCTCATGGAGACAGCAGCCAATCAGTGCAATGCATGGTTCTTGGTGCTCAGGAGACTGCAGCCAATCAGTGCAATGCATGGTTCTTGGTGCTCATGGAAACTGCAGCCAATCAGTGCAATGCATGGTTCTTTCTTGGGTGTATCGCTGAGGAAATAGAAAGTGTCCCCTAGCTTATGGAAGCATTCCCTGCTGAGAAAAAAGAGAGAGAGGGAAAGATGGAGCCGGGAGAAGAGAGAGAGAGTGAAAAAAAAAACAGGTCAAGCGTTTTACACCAATGAGTTGAGGGAGGGAGTGTTGTATTGATTTCACATTACGGGGGAGTGCGATGGCTCGGCGCTATCAAAATAATTCACTGATCCGGGGCATCGAAGACGGGCCCGTCTATTGGCTTTCTGCCATTTCCCATCCTCGTCAACGGTATGGATGTCCGACGCGCGACAGCGGCGAGCAGCCGGTGGCTGTCATCGCACCGCGCGGGGGTCGGGCCGATTCCAGGCCTCGACCCGATCGATCCTTTGGTTGTGAATGCGTTTTTTTTTTTTTTTTTTAGCTAGCTGCGCTAATCGGTATAGCGATTGATCGCGGCGGACGGGAGGGGTCTATTAAAGGGAGGAAATGACAAAAGGTGTGGTTGAGGGGCGGGTGGCAGGGGTGGGGGTGGGGGGGGGGGGGGGAGTGGGGAAACCTGTTGGCTGCAGTCTCTCTAGTGTGTGCTTGCTGTGTGCGTCGCCCTGCATTTTTCTCTCCCTGACTAGCACCAAAAAGACTAATTCATGGGGTCTTCAATGTTTTTTCAGCCCAAGGATCGACCCTCTATCAGGGGTGGGCAACTTTCCACATTCACTCCAGAGGTTGCAGTTGTTGCAGGTTGCAGTTGTAGCAAAAATAGCAGATCTACAAGCTGAAAACGCGTCGCACTGCCACGCGTTTTCAGCTTGTACATCTGCTATTTCTTTTCTATATTTCAATTGAAATCCTGAATAATTTTTTGATATTTTTAAATTGGAATCCTGAAAAGTTTAATTTTTATTTAATTTCAAATGCATTTAGTTATACTTATGTTAACTTTATTGGACATAAAGAAAATACAATAACATTTTAATACTAAACTACTAATGGCATGACGCGGGTCATGTTTGCATGTTTGGAATTGTAACAGCTGAAATCAATAGTATAGGCTATATCAGTATTACGATATAAACCTGCGGGCCGCATTAAGTGAAGGTGGGGGCCGCATGCATGTGGCCCCCGGGCCGCCATGCAGTTGCCCATGCTCTATAGCACAGACAGATTTGAAGCAGTGACCTCCGTCCTCCGTTACAATAGGCAGGGACAAATTAGCCATTGGGCCAGTGGGGCCGTGGCCCAGGGGCCCTTAGCTCTCAGGGGCCCTTCAGGGAAATTGGACCACATGGTACTGGGTTTGACACCCTGAAAAGGGCTCCTGGGACCCTTAAATGTAGGTTAAAAAGATGGAAAAACACGGAAAAACACAAAAATGTTGCGCAAACACGCCCTATGGGGGCCCTGCAAAAATTACCGGCCCAGGGGCCCTCGTGGGGCTTAATCTGTCCCTGACAATAGGCTATTGAATAAAGTGGTGATACAGGTGTTTCATAGCAGGGACATTTAACCACTTAAAGCGTCAATACTTTTATCTTTTATCCCTCTACACAAAACCTCTATTTTATGCCGAAAATAGCCGGTCCTAATGGGAGTTTGTAGATCTGCTATTCTTTGGCTTAAGTTCTCATACGGGTTCAAAGGGTTGAACCCTATGAACGGAGAGCCCACATTTGGAGTGACGCCAAATTTTCTCCACTTTTATTTTTATTTTATTTCTCCTTTGAAAACAAAACGCCTGCGGTCTCCGAGGCTACCTTGTATAGTAACTCTGAGGACCCCCTAGGGGTCCCGGACCCCCTGCCTCCTATAGTAACTCTGAGGACCCCCTAGGGGTCCCGGACCCCCTGTTGAAGACTCCCCATGGACTAATGCATGTCGTATGCGGTCGTATGACGAATTAGCTCTTACTATACAGTTGTCTCGCGGACGCGCTCACAGATGCGTGCGTGCGTGCGTGCGTGCGTGCGTGCGTGCGTGCGTGCGTGTCTGGGAGTTGAGTTGTAGACAGCTATAAAGTGTTCATGGCTGTATCTCCATCTCTTTTTCGCAGTGAAATGGTACGCTAGAATAAGCATTAATGTCTCAGAACCTTAAATAGCTGATTTAATTAACATGTTATTAGCTAATTAACCCGTGCTGATTAATGCCCTATTAATTCTCAGTGGACCCAATTCAATCATCAGCGGCTATTGGACAATAACGTGGCAAATGTTATAATTACAGGCACAGGCCCGTGTGCATTTGCAGCTTTGTGGAGAAATGTCTGATATAGCGGAGGCCCTACAGGCAGAATTTTGATGGAATCGTGCACTTTACGATACATGTATGAAATTTGGCACACAGTTAGAGCATGCCATAAGGAACATTTTTTTGGCTATATTTTTGGCTATATATAGGGCCATCGTTGATTTGTCCCGTGGTGACCATGGAAGCCATTTCCCAAAATGGCCACCACCTGCTGTTATTATACAAATTCAGGTTCTAGATCACCTAGGATCTTCATTCTGGTGACTAATCATACATTTTCAAGGATGAGGAATACAGTGTTAGGCTACTATTTGTCCTGTGACTGCACCCATTCAAAATTTTACCAATAACTCAAGTTCTAGACCAACTAGGATCTTGATTCTGGTGACTAATAATCCTACATTTCCAAGGATGAGGAATTCAGTGGTATTTTTTTTCCCCGTGCATTTATATAGCGCCTTTATCCAAGGCGCTTTACATAGATTGTGCATTACATTCACCCATTCACACACACATTCATACACCGATTGTGGCGGAAGCCATGCAAGGTACCAACCAGCACATCAGGAGCAATTTGGGGTTCAGTGTCTTGCCCAAGGACACTTCGACATGGTGACAGGAGGAGCCAGGATTCGAACCGCCGACCCATGGATCATTGGACGACGGGCTCTACCTCCTGAGCCACAGTCGTGATTTTCACCTTTTTTTCAAATCCTCTACTATTGTATGCTCTCCGAGAACATGGACTATAGCCTTTCGCTTTTCCATGACTTTCGCCTTTTTTCAAATGTTAGTTTTGTGCTTCTGTGTTTTTCTTCTTTACTGTTGAAATGTAAAATTTACATTTCAACGAATGGACCTGTAAATGACAACAAAACAAAAACTAAGGCACTGGTGTGGTACTGCTGGTTTACCGGAACGGGGTTCAACTCCCTGCAGTGCTCTACTCAATTTGTTGTATTTACATGGTTAATTTCTATTTTCTGCTCATTGTGTTGCCTTTTCATAGATGATAGCCCCCAGGTTCTTTACTGTGCTTGTAATCCCTACAGTTAGGTTACCAAGTCTATTTATTCATTATTTCTGTTCACTAGAACTAGAACCAATTGATGATGGAGATTGGAGAACATGGACTATAGCCTTTCGCCTTTCCTTTCAAATCCTCCGAAATCGTGTTGAACGACATACTATAGTATGCCCTCCGAGAACATGGACTATAGCCTTTCGCTTTTCCGTCGTTTTGCCTTTTTTTCAAATCCTCCGAAATCGTGAAAAACGACATTCTATAGTATGCCATCCGAGACCATGGACTATAGCCTTTTGCTTTTCCGTGATTTTCACCTTTTTTTCAAATCCTCCGAAATCGTGAAAAACGACATACTGTATGCCCTCCGAGAACATAAAAAAAAAGAGGATTTGAAAAAAAGAAGAAAATCACTCAGAGACAATGGGCTATAGTCCACTGTCTCGAGTGATTTTCGTCTTTTTTTTAAATCCTCAAAAATGATGAAAAACGGCATGCTATAGTAAATATTTGTGTTTATTTTAAACTTGCTTTATTATATTGTATTTCTTTTCTGTTTTGTTAGGCGACCTTGGGTGACCTGAAAGGCGCTATATAAATAAAATGTATTATTATTATTATTATTATGCCGTCCGAGGCCATGGGCTATAGCCCATGGTCTCGGAGTGATTTTCGTCTTTTTTTCAAATCCTCAAAAAGGATGAAAAATGGCATGCTATAGTATGCCGTCTGAGGCCATGGGCTGAACTTGAACCCACGATCTGTGGCTCACATAGACAGCAGCTTATCACAGAGTGCCACCATGCTCTCTGAGAATCTCCTCAGCTTTCCATCTCTTTCCAGTTCTCTTCTGGATGTTATTCTCCAAAACATGCTGCAGAGTGAAAGTAGAAGGAACTCAACTGGATTTGAACTCACAACCTATGGCTCACATGGACGTCATCTTAACAAGGGTGCCACTGAGCTGTCAGTGATTTTCAGGTTGTAAGTTGTTCTTCTTGGTGTCACTTTTCAAATGGGGCCGTGGGATCATGTACAGAGCATTTGAATGGTGCTGTGCATCAAAGGTGTCTTTAGTGCTTTTAAGTGTTATCGTGGATGTTAATCAGATAATACAGAGGAGAAACCATGACAGGACACAGACAGCCTCCCCATTGGTGGATGTGATCCTGGCAGCCAGCCCAGGTGTGTTCTGGTCCTGTTGATTGAGCTGAGAAGGACCTATAAACCTTCAAGGTTTATAGGTCCTGCTCTGCTCAATCAACAGGACCAGAAAACACACTCGTTACTTTTCTTCCAGTTTATTATACTCGTCGTCACGCTACTAGTCCTACATACTTACACCTAGAAACCCCATTCAAACCAACTTAGGTTCATATTACGGTGGACATGTTTGCCTGAAAAGGAATCTTTGAAATGTTTTGTAGTTTCTGAGAGATTTTCGTCTTTTTTTCAAATCCTCAAAAATGATGAAAAACGGCATGCTATAGTATGCCGTCTGAGATGGGATACAGCCCATGGTCAAAAATGATGAAAAACGAGGATTTGAAAAAAAGACGAAAATCACTCCGAGACCATGGGCTATATAGTCCATTGTCTTGAGTGATTTTCGTCTTTTTTCAAATCCTCAAAAATGATGAAAAACAGCATGCTTTAGTATGCCGTCTGAGATGGGCTACAGCCCATGGTCAAAAATGATGAAAAACGAGGATTTGAAAAAAAGGCGAAAATCACTCCGAGACCATGGGCTATAGTCCATTGTCTCGAGTGATTTTTGTCTTTTTTTCAAATCCTCAAAAATGATGAAAAATGGCATTCTATAGTATGCCGTCTGAGGCCATGGGCTGAACTTGAACCTACGACCTGTGGCTCACATAGACAGCAGCTTACCACAGAGTACCACCATGCTCTCTGAGAATCTCCTCAGCTTTCCACCTCTTTCCAGTTCTCTTCTGGATGTTATTCTCCAAAACATCCTGCAGAGTGAAAGTAGGAGGAACTCAACTGGATTTGAACTCACAACCTCTGGCTCCCATGGACGTCATCTTAACAAGGGTGCCACTGAGCTGTCAGTGATTTTCAGGTTGTAAGTTGTTCTTCTTGGTGTCACTTTTCAAATGGGGCCTTGGGATCATGTACAGAGCATTTGAATGGTGCTGTGCATCAAAGGTGTCTTTAGTGCTTTTAAGTGTTATCGTGGATGTTAATCAGATAATACAGAGGAGAAACCATGACAGGACACAGACAGCCTCCCCATTGGTGGATGTGATCCTGGCAGCCAGCCCAGTTGTGTTCTGGTCCTGTTGATTGAGCTGAGAAGGACCTATAAACCTTCAAGACCATGCACTAGCCCATGGTCTCGAACGGCATACTATAGCATGCCGTTTTCCATCATTTTTGAGGATTTGAAAAAAAGACGAAAATCACCCCGAGACCATGGGCTATAGCCCATCGTCTCTGAGTCATTTTCGTCTTTTTTTCAAATCCTTGTTTTTCATCATTTATGACCATGGCGATGGGCTATAGCCCATGGTCTCGAACGGCATACTATAGCATGCCGTTTTCCATCATTTTTGAGGATTTGAAAAAAAGACGAAAATGACTCCGAGACCATGGGCTATAGCCCATCGTCTCGGAGTGATTTTCGTCTTTTTTTTGATGAAAAACAAGGATTCGAAAAAAAGACTCCGAGACCATGGGCTATAGCCCATCGTCTCGGAGTCATTTTCGTCTTTTTTCAAATCCTTGTTTTTCATCATTTATGACCATGGCGATGGGCTATAGCCCATGGTCTCGAACGGCATACTATAGCATGCCGTTTTCCATCATTTTTGAGGATTTGAAAAAAAAAAAGAAAATCACTCCGAGACCATGGGCTATATATAGCCCATCGTCTCGGAGTCATTTTCGTCTCGGAGTGATTTTCGTCTTTTTTTCAAATCCTTGTTTTTCATCATTTATGACCATGGCGATGGGCTATAGCCCATGGTCTCGAACGGCATACTATAGCATGCCGTTTTCCATCATTTTTGAGGATTTGAAAAAAAAAATCACTCCGAGACCATGGGCTATAGCCCATCGTCTCGGAGTCATTTTCGTCTTTTTTTCAAATCCTTGTTTTTCATCATTTATGACCATGGCGATGGGCTATAGCCCATGGTCTCGAACGGCATACTATAGCATGCCGTTTTGCATCATTTTTGAGGATTTGAAAAAAAGACGAAAATGACTCCGAGACCATGGGCTATAGCCCATCGTCTCGGAGTCATTTTCGTCTTTTTTTTCAAATCCTCGTTTTTCATCATTTATGACCATGGCGATGGGCTATAGCCCATGGTCTCGAACGGCATACTATAGCATGCCGTTTTCCATAATTTTTGAGGATTTGGAAAAAAAAAGAAAAATCACTCCGAGACCATGGGCTATAGCCCATCGTCTCGGAGTCATTTTCGTCTTTTTTTCAAATCCTCGTTTTTCATCATTTATGACCATGGCGATGTGCTATAGCCCATGGTCTCGAACGGCATACTATAGCATGCCGTTTTCCATCATTTTTGAGGATTTGAAAAAAAAAATCACTCCGAGACCATGGGCTATAGCCCATCGTCTCGGAGTCATTTTCGTCTTTTTTTCAAATCCTCGTTTTTCATCATTTATGACCATGGCGATGTGCTATAGCCCATGGTCTCGAACGGCATACTATAGCATGCCGTTTTCCATCATTTTTGAGGATTTGAAAAAAAGACGAAAATCACTCCGAGACCATGGGCTATAGCCCATCGTCTCGGAGTCATTTTCGTCTTTTTTTCAAATCCTTGTTTTTCATCATTTATGACCATGGCGATGGGCTATAGCCCATGGTCTCGAACGGCATACTATAGCATGCCGTTTTGCATCATTTTTGAGGATTTGAAAAAAAGACGAAAATGACTCCGAGACCATGGGCTATAGCCCATCGTCTCGGAGTCATTTTCGTCTCGGAGTGATTTTCGTCTTTTTTTCAAATCCTTGTTTTTCATCATTTATGACCATGGCGATGGGCTATAGCCCATGGTCTCGAACGGCATACTATAGCATGCCGTTTTCCATCATTTTTGAGGATTTGAAAAAAAAAAGAAAATCACTCCGAGACCATGGGCTATAGCCCATCGTCTCGGAGTCATTTTCGTCTTTTTTTCAAATCCTCGTTTTTCATCATTTATGACCATGGCGATGTGCTATAGCCCATGGTCTCGAACGGCATACTATAGCATGCCGTTTTCCATCATTTTTGAGGATTTGAAAAAAAGACGAAAATCACTCCGAGACCATGGGCTATAGCCCATCGTCTCGGAGTCATTTTCGTCTTTTTTTCAAATCCTTGTTTTTCATCATTTATGACCATGGCGATGGGCTATAGCCCATGGTCTCGAACGGCATACTATAGCATGCCGTTTTGCATCATTTTTTAGGATTTGAAAAAAAGACGAAAATGACTCCGAGACCATGGGCTATAGCCCATCGTCTCGGAGTCATTTTCGTCTTTTTTTTCAAATCCTCGTTTTTCATCATTTATGACCATGGCGATGGGCTATAGCCCATGGTCTCGAACGGCATACTATAGCATGCCGTTTACCATCATTTTTGAGGATTTGGAAAAAAAAAGGAAATCACTCCGAGACCATGGGCTATAGCCCATCGTCTCGGAGTCATTTTCGTCTTTTTTTCAAATCCTCGTTTTTCATCATTTATGACCATGGCGATGTGCTATAGCCCATGGTCTCGAACGGCATACTATAGTATGCCGTTTTCCATCATTTTTGAGGATTTGAAAAAAAGACGAAAATCACTCAGACCATGGGCTATAGCCCATCGTCTCGGAGACATTTTCGTCTTTTTTTCAAATCCTTGTTTTTCATCATTTATGACCATGGTCTCGAACGGCATACTATAGCATGCCGTTTTCCATCATTTTTGAGGATTTGAAAAAAAGACGAAAATGACTCCGAGACCATGGGCTGTAGCCCATCGTCTCGGAGTCATTTTCGTCTTTTTTTCAAATCCTCGTTTTTCATAATTTATGACCATGGCGATGGGCTATAGCCCATGGTCTCGAACGGCATACTATAGCATGCCGTTTTCCATAATTTTTGAGGATTTGAAAACATAGACAGCAGCTTATCACAGAGTGCCACCATGCTCTCTGAGAATCTCCTCAGCTTTCCATCTCTTTCCAGTTCTCTTCTGGATGTTATTCTCCAAAACATGCTGCAGAGTGAAAGTAGGAGGAACTCAGCTGGATTTGAACTCACAACCTCTGGCTCACATGGACATCATCTTAACAAGGGTGCCACTGAGCTCTCAGTGAATTTTAGGTTGTAAGTTGTTCTTCTTGGTGTTACTTTTGAAATGGGGCCTTGGGATCATGTACAGAGCATTTTAATGGTGCTGTGCATCAAAGGTGTCTTTAGTGCTTTTAAGTGTTATCGTGGATGTTAATCAGATAATACAGAGGAGAAACCATGACAGGACACAGACAGCCTCCCCATTGGTGGATGTGATCCTGGCAGCCAGCCCAGGTGTGTTCTGGTCCTGTTGATTGAGCTGAGAAGGACCTATAAACCTTCAAGACCATGGGCTCTAGCCCATGGTCTCGAACGGCATACTATAGCATAACGTTTTCCATCATTTTTGAGGATTTGAAAAAAAGACGAAAATCACCCCGAGACCATGGGCTATAGCCCATCGTCTCGGAGTCATTTTCGTCTTTTTTTTCAAATCCTCGTTTTTCATAATTTATGACCATGGCGATGGGCTATAGCCCATGGTCTCGAACGGCATACTATAGCATTCCGTTTTCCATCATTTTTGAGGATTTGAAAAAAAGACGAAAATGACTCCGAGACCATGGGCTATAGCCCATCGTCTCGGAGTCATTTTCGTCTTTTTTTCAAATCCTCGTTTTTCATAATTTATGACCATGGCGATGGGCTATAGCCCATGGTCTCGAACGGCATACTATAGCATGCCGTTTTCCATAATTTTTGAGGATTTGAAAAAAAGACGAAAATGACTCCGAGACCATGGGCTATAGCCCATCGTCTCGGAGTCATTTTCGTCTTTTTTTCAAATCCTCGTTTTTCATAATTTATGACCATGGCGATGGGCTATAGCCCATGGTCTCGAACGGCATACTATAGCATGCCGTTTTCCATCATTTTTGAGGATTTGAAAAAAAGACGAAAATGACTCCGAGACCATGGGCTATAGCCCATCGTCTCGGAGTCATTTTCGTCTTTTTTTCAAATCCTCGTTTTTCATAATTTATGACCATGGCGATGGGCTATAGCCCATGGTCTCGAACGGCATACTATAGCATGCCGTTTTCCATCATTTTTGAGGATTTGAAAAAAAGACGAAAATGACTCCGAGACCATGGGCTATAGCCCATCGTCTCGGAGTCATTTTCGTCTTTTTTTCAAATCCTCGTTTTTCATAATTTATGACCATGGCGATGGGCTATAGCCCATGGTCTCGAACGGCATACTATAGCATGCCGTTTTCCATCATTTTTGAGGATTTGAAAAAAAGACGAAAATGACTCCGAGACCATGGGCTATAGCCCATCGTCTCGGAGTCATTTTCGTCTTTTTTTCAAATCCTCGTTTTTCATAATTTATGACCATGGCGATGGGCTATAGCCCATGGTCTCGAACGGCATACTATAGCATGCCGTTTTCCATCATTTTTGAGGAATTGAAAAAAAGACGAAAATCACTCCGAGACCATGGGCTATAGCCCATCGTCTCGGAGTCATTTTCGTCTTTTTTTCAAATCCTTGTTTTTCATCATTTATGACCATGGCGATGAGCTATAGCCCATAGTCTCGAACGGCATACTATAGCATGCCGTTTTCCATCATTTTTGAGGATTTGAAAAAAAGACGAAAATCACTCCGAGACCATGGGCTATAGCCCATGGTCTCGGAGTCATTTTCGTCTTTTTTTCAAATCCTTGTTTTTCATCATTTATGACCATGGCGATGGGCTATAGCCCATGGTCTCTAACGGCATACTATAGCATGCCGTTTTCCATCATTTTTGAGGATTTGAAAAAAGGAAAAAAATCACTCCGAGACCATGGGCTATAGCCCATCGTCTCGGAGTGATTTTCGTCTTCTTTTCAAATCCTCGTTTTTCATCATTTATGACCATGGCGATGGGCTATAGCCCATGGTCTCGAACGGCATACTATAGCATGCCGTTTTCCATCATTTTTGAGGATTTGAAAAAAAGACGAAAATCACTCCGAGACCATGGGCTATAGCCCATCGTCTCGGAGTCATTTTCGTCTTTTTTTCAAATCCTTGTTTTTCATCATTTATGACCATGGCGATGGGCTATAGCCCATGGTCTCGAACGGCATACTATAGCATGCCGTTTTCCATCATTTTTGAGGATTTGAAAAAAAGACGAAAATCACTCCGAGACCATGGGCTATAGCCCATCGTCTCGGAGTCATTTTCGTCTTTTTTTCAAATCCTTGTTTTTCATCATTTATGACCATGGCGATGGGCTATAGCCCATGGTCTTGAACGGCATACTATAGCATGCCGTTTTCCATCATTTTTGAGCATTTGAAAAAAAGACGAAAATGACTCCGAGACGATGGGCTATAGCCCATGGTATCGGAGTGATTTTCGTCTTTTTTTCAAATCCTCGTTTTTCATCATTTATGACCATGGCGATGGGCTATAGCCCATGGTCTCGAACGGCATACTATAGCATGCCGTTTTCCATCATTTTTGAGGATTTGAAAAAAAGACGAAAATGACTCCGAGACCATGGGCTGTAGCCCATCGTCTCGGAGTCATTTTCGTCTTTTTTTCAAATCCTCGTTTTTCATAATTTATGACCATGGCGATGGGCTATAGCCCATGGTCTCGAACGGCATACTATAGCATGCCGTTTTCCATCATTTTTGAGGATTTGAAAACATAGACAGCAGCTTATCACAGAGTGCCACCATGCTCTCTGAGAATCTCCTCAGCTTTCCATCTCTTTCCAGTTCTCTTCTGGATGTTATTCTCCAAAACATGCTGCAGAGTGAAAGTAGGAGGAACTCAGCTGGATTTGAACTCACAACCTCTGGCTCACATGGACATCATCTTAACAAGGGTGCCACTGAGCTCTCAGTGAATTTTAGGTTGTAAGTTGTTCTTCTTGGTGTTACTTTTGAAATGGGGCCTTGGGATCATGTACAGAGCATTTTAATGGTGCTGTGCATCAAAGGTGTCTTTAGTGCTTTTAAGTGTTATCGTGGATGTTAATCAGATAATACAGAGGGGAAACCATGACAGGACACAGACAGCCTCCCCATTGGTGGATGTGATCCTGGCAGCCAGCCCAGGTGTGTTCTGGTCCTGTTGATTGAGCTGAGAAGGACCTATAAACCTTCAAGACCATGGGCTCTAGCCCATGGTCTCGAACGGCATACTATAGCATGCCGTTTTCCATCATTTTTGAGGATTTGAAAAAAAGACGAAAATCACCCCGAGACCATGGGCTATAGCCCATCGTCTCGGAGTCATTTTCGTCTTTTTTTTCAAATCCTCGTTTTTCATCATTTATGACCATGGCGATGGGCTATAGCCCATGGTCTCGAACGGCATACTATAGCATGCCGTTTTCCATCATTTTTGAGGATTTGAAAAAAACCCGAAAATCACTCCGAGACCATGGGCTATAGCCCATCGTCTCGGAGTCATTTTCGTCTTTTTTTCAAATCCTCGTTTTTCATCATTTATGACCATGGCGATGGGCTATAGCCCATGGTCTCGAACGGCATACTATAGCATGCCGTTTTCCATCATTTTTGAGGATTTGAAAAAAAGACGAAAATGACTCCGAGACCATGGGCTATAGCCCATCGTCTCGGAGTCATTTTCGTCTTTTTTTCAAATCCTCGTTTTTCATAATTTATGACCATGGCGATGGGCTATAGCCCATGGTCTCGAACGGCATACTATAGCATGCCGTTTTCCATAATTTTTGAGGATTTGAAAAAAAGACGAAAATGACTCCGAGACCATGGGCTATAGCCCATCGTCTCGGAGTCATTTTCGTCTTTTTTTCAAATCCTCGTTTTTCATAATTTATGACCATGGCGATGGGCTATAGCCCATGGTCTCGAACGGCATACTATAGCATGCCGTTTTCCATCATTTTTGAGGATTTGAAAAAAAGACGAAAATGACTCCGAGACCATGGGCTATAGCCCATCGTCTCGGAGTCATTTTCGTCTTTTTTTCAAATCCTCGTTTTTCATAATTTATGACCATGGCGATGGGCTATAGCCCATGGTCTCGAACGGCATACTATAGCATGCCGTTTTCCATCATTTTTGAGGATTTGAAAAAAAGACGAAAATGACTCCGAGACCATGGGCTATAGCCCATCGTCTCGGAGTCATTTTCGTCTTTTTTTCAAATCCTCGTTTTTCATAATTTATGACCATGGCGATGGGCTATAGCCCATGGTCTCGAACGGCATACTATAGCATGCCGTTTTCCATCATTTTTGAGGATTTGAAAAAAAGACGAAAATGACTCCGAGACCATGGGCTATAGCCCATCGTCTCGGAGTCATTTTCGTCTTTTTTTCAAATCCTCGTTTTTCATAATTTATGACCATGGCGATGGGCTATATCCCATGGTCTCGAACGGCATACTATAGCATGCCGTTTTCCATCATTTTTGAGGAATTGAAAAAAAGACGAAAATCACTCCGAGACCATGGGCTATAGCCCATCGTCTCGGAGTCATTTTCGTCTTTTTTTCAAATCCTTGTTTTTCATCATTTATGACCATGGCGATGGGCTATAGCCCATGGTCTCGAACGGCATACTATAGCATGCCGTTTTCCATCATTTTTGAGGATTTGAAAAAAAGACGAAAATCACTCCGAGACCATGGGCTATAGCCCATCGTCTCGGAGTCATTTTCGTCTTTTTTTCAAATCCTTGTTTTTCATCATTTATGACCATGGCGATGGGCTATAGCCCATGGTCTCGAACGGCATACTATAGCATGCCGTTTTCCATCATTTTTGAGGATTTGAAAAAAAGACGAAAATGACTCCGAGACCATGGGCTATAGCCCATCGTCTTGGAGTCATTTTCGTCTTTTTTTCAAATCCTTGTTTTTCATCATTTATGACCATGGCGATGGGCTATAGCCCATGGTCTTGAACGGCATACTATAGCATGCCGTTTTCCATCATTTTTGAGCATTTAAAAAAAAAAAGAAAATCACTCCGAGACCATGGGCTATAGCCCATGGTCTCGGAGTCATTTTCGTCTTTTTTTCAAATCCTCGTTTTTCATCATTTATGACCATGGCGATGGGCTATAGCCCATGGTCTCGAACGGCATACTATAGCATGCTGTTTTCCATCATTTTTGAGGATTTGAAAAAAGGACGAAAATCACTCCGAGACCATGGGCTATAGCCCATCGTCTCGGAGTCATTTTCGTCTTTTTTTCAAATCCTTGTTTTTCATCATTTATGACCATGGCGATGGGCTATAGCCCATGGTCTCGAACGGCATACTATAGCATGCCGTTTTCCATCATTTTTGAGGATTTGAAAAAAAGACGAAAATCACTCCGAGACCATGGGCTATAGCCCATCGTCTCGGAGTCATTTTCGTCTTTTTTTCAAATCCTTGTTTTTCATCATTTATGACCATGGCGATGGGCTATAGCCCATGGTCTCGAACGGCATACTATAGCATGCCGTTTTCCATCATTTTTGAGGATTTGAAAAAAAGACGAAAATGACTCCGAGACCATGGGCTATAGCCCATCGTCTCGGAGTCATTTTCGTCTTTTTTTCAAATCCTTGTTTTTCATCATTTATGACCATGGCGATGGGCTATAGCCCATGGTCTTGAACGGCATACTATAGCATGCCGTTTTCCATCATTTTTGAGCATTTGAAAAAAAAAAGAAAATCACTCCGAGACCATGGGCTATAGCCCATGGTCTCGGAGTCATTTTCGTCTTTTTTTCAAATCCTCGTTTTTCATCATTTATGACCATGGCGATGGGCTATAGCCCATGGTCTCGAACGGCATACTATAGCATGCTGTTTTCCATCATTTTTGAGGATTTGAAAAAAGGACGAAAATCACTCCGAGACCATGGGCTATAGCCCATCGTCTCGGAGTCATTTTCGTCTTTTTTTCAAATCCTTGTTTTTCATCATTTATGACCATGGCGATTGGCTATAGCCCATGGTCTCGAACGGCATACTATAGCATTCCGTTTTCCATCATTTTTGAGCATTTGAAAAAAAAAAGAAAATCACTCCGAGACCATGGGCTATAGCCCATGGTCTCGGAGTCATTTTCGTCTTTTTTTCAAATCCTCGTTTTTCATCATTTATGACCATGGCGATGGGCTATAGCCCATGGTCTCGAACGGCATACTATAGCATGCTGTTTTCCATCATTTTTGAGGATTTGAAAAAAGGACGAAAATCACTCCGAGACCATGGGCTATAGCCCATCGTCTCGGAGTCATTTTCGTCTTTTTTTCAAATCCTTGTTTTTCATCATTTATGACCATGGCGATTGGCTATAGCCCATGGTCTCGAACGGCATACTATAGCATGCCGCTTTCCATCATTTTTGAGGATTTGAAAAAGAAAAAAAAATCACTCCGAGACCATGGGCTATAGCCTATCGTCTCGGAGTCATTTTCGTCTTTTTTTCAAATCCTCGTTTTTCATCATTTATGACCATGGCGATGGGCTATAGCCCATGGTCTCGAACGGCATACTATAGCATGCCGTTTTCCATCATTTTTGAGGATTTGAAAAAAAGACGAAAATCACTCCGAGACCATGGGCTATAGCCCATCGTCTCGGAGTCATTTTCGTCTTTTTTTCAAATCCTCGTTTTTCATAATTTATGACCATGGCGATGGGCTATAGCCCATGGTCTCGAACGGCATACTATAGCATGCCGTTTTCCATAATTTTTGAGGATTTGAAAAAAAGACGAAAATGACTCCGAGACCATGGGCTATAGCCCATCGTCTCGGAGTCATTTTCGTCTTTTTTTCAAATCCTCGTTTTTCATAATTTATGACCATGGCGATTGGCTATAGCCCATGGTCTCGAACGGCATACTATAGCATGCCGTTTTCCATCATTTTTGAGGATTTGAAAAAAAGACGAAAATGACTCCGAGACCATGGGCTATAGCCCATCGTCTCGGAGTCATTTTCGTCTTTTTTTCAAATCCTCGTTTTTCATAATTTATGACCATGGCGATGGGCTATAGCCCATGGTCTCGAACGGCATACTATAGCATGCCGTTTTCCATCATTTTTGAGGATTTGAAAAAAAGACGAAAATCACTCCGAGACCATGGGCTATAGCCCATCGTCTCGGAGTCATTTTCGTCTTTTTTTCAAATCCTTGTTTTTCATCATTTATGACCATGGCGATGGGCTATAGCCCATGGTCTCGAACGGCATACTATAGCATGCCGTTTTCCATCATTTTTGAGGATTTGAAAAAAAGACGAAAATCACTCCGAGACCATGGGCTATAGCCCATCGTCTCGGAGTCATTTTCGTCTCTTTTTCAAATCCTTGTTTTTCATCATTTATGACCATGGCGATGGGCTATAGCCCATGGTCTTGAACGGCATACTATAGCATGCCGTTTTCCATCATTTTTGAGCATTTGAAAAAAAAAAAGAAAATCACTCCGAGACCATGGGCTATAGCCCATGGTCTCGG
The DNA here is from genome assembly GCF_951216825.1 of Electrona antarctica. NCBI lineage: Eukaryota > Metazoa > Chordata > Actinopteri > Myctophiformes > Myctophidae > Electrona > Electrona antarctica. The sequence goes on along the minus strand of NW_027637464.1, from coordinate 77,899 downwards.
AGTCATTTTCGTCTTTTTTTCAAATCCCCGTTTTTCATCATTTATGACCATGGCGATGGGCTATAGCCCATGGTCTCGAACGGCATACTATAGCATGCTGTTTTCCATCATTTTTGAGGATTTGAAAAAAGGACGAAAATCACTCCGAGACCATGGGCTATAGCCCATCGTCTCGGAGTCATTTTCGTCTTTTTTTCAAATCCTTGTTTTTCATCATTTATGACCATGGCGATGGGCTATAGCCCATGGTCTCGAACGGCATACTATAGCATGCCGTTTTCCATCATTTTTGAGGATTTGAAAAAAAGACGAAAATCACTCCGAGACCATGGGCTATAGCCCATCGTCTCGGAGTCATTTTCGTCTTTTTTTCAAATCCTTGTTTTTCATCATTTATGACCATGGCGATGGGCTATAGCCCATGGTCTCGAACGGCATACTATAGCATGCCGTTTTCCATCATTTTTGAGGATTTGAAAAAAAGACGAAAATGACTCCGAGACCATGGGCTATAGCCCATCGTCTCGGAGTCATTTTCGTCTTTTTTTCAAATCCTTGTTTTTCATCATTTATGACCATGGCGATGGGCTATAGCCCATGGTCTTGAACGGCATACTATAGCATGCCGTTTTCCATCATTTTTGAGCATTTGAAAAAAAAAAGAAAATCACTCCGAGACCATGGGCTATAGCCCATGGTCTCGGAGTCATTTTCGTCTTTTTTTCAAATCCTCGTTTTTCATCATTTATGACCATGGCGATGGGCTATAGCCCATGGTCTCGAACGGCATACTATAGCATGCTGTTTTCCATCATTTTTGAGGATTTGAAAAAAGGACGAAAATCACTCCGAGACCATGGGCTAAAGCCCATCGTCTCGGAGTCATTTTCGTCTTTTTTTCAAATCCTTGTTTTTCATCATTTATGACCATGGCGATTGGCTATAGCCCATGGTCTCGAACGGCATACTATAGCATTCCGTTTTCCATCATTTTTGAGCATTTGAAAAAAAGACGAAAATCACTCCGAGACCATGGGCTATAGCCCATCGTCTCGGAGTCATTTTCGTCTTTTTTTCAAATCCTCGTTTTTCATAATTTATGACCATGGCGATGGGCTATAGCCCATGGTCTCGAACGGCATACTATAGCATGCCGTTTTCCATAATTTTTGAGGATTTGAAAAAAAGACGAAAATGACTCCGAGACCATGGGCTATAGCCCATCGTCTCGGAGTCATTTTCGTCTTTTTTTCAAATCCTCGTTTTTCATAATTTATGACCATGGCGATTGGCTATAGCCCATGGTCTCGAACGGCATACTATAGCATGCCGTTTTCCATCATTTTTGAGGATTTGAAAAAAAGACGAAAATGACTCCGAGACCATGGGCTATAGCCCATCGTCTCGGAGTCATTTTCGTCTTTTTTTCAAATCCTCGTTTTTCATAATTTATGACCATGGCGATGGGCTATAGCCCATGGTCTCGAACGGCATACTATAGCATGCCGTTTTCCATCATTTTTGAGGATTTGAAAAAAAGACGAAAATCACTCCGAGACCATGGGCTATAGCCCATCGTCTCGGAGTCATTTTCGTCTTTTTTTCAAATCCTTGTTTTTCATCATTTATGACCATGGCGATGGGCTATAGCCCATGGTCTCGAACGGCATACTATAGCATGCCGTTTTCCATCATTTTTGAGGATTTGAAAAAAAGACGAAAATCACTCCGAGACCATGGGCTATAGCCCATCGTCTCGGAGTCATTTTCGTCTTTTTTTCAAATCCTTGTTTTTCATCATTTATGACCATGGCGATGGGCTATAGCCCATGGTCTTGAACGGCATACTATAGCATGCCGTTTTCCATCATTTTTGAGCATTTGAAAAAAAAAAGAAAATCACTCCGAGACCATGGGCTATAGCCCATGGTCTCGGAGTCATTTTCGTCTTTTTTTCAAATCCCCGTTTTTCATCATTTATGACCATGGCGATGGGCTATAGCCCATGGTCTCGAACGGCATACTATAGCATGCTGTTTTCCATCATTTTTGAGGATTTGAAAAAAGGACGAAAATCACTCCGAGACCATGGGCTATAGCCCATCGTCTCGGAGTCATTTTCGTCTTTTTTTCAAATCCTTGTTTTTCATCATTTATGACCATGGCGATGGGCTATAGCCCATGGTCTCGAACGGCATACTATAGCATGCCGTTTTCCATCATTTTTGAGGATTTGAAAAAAAGACGAAAATCACTCCGAGACCATGGGCTATAGCCCATCGTCTCGGAGTCATTTTCGTCTTTTTTTCAAATCCTTGTTTTTCATCATTTATGACCATGGCGATGGGCTATAGCCCATGGTCTCGAACGGCATACTATAGCATGCCGTTTTCCATCATTTTTGAGGATTTGAAAAAAAGACGAAAATGACTCCGAGACCATGGGCTATAGCCCATCGTCTCGGAGTCATTTTCGTCTTTTTTTCAAATCCTTGTTTTTCATCATTTATGACCATGGCGATGGGCTATAGCCCATGGTCTTGAACGGCATACTATAGCATGCCGTTTTCCATCATTTTTGAGCATTTGAAAAAAAAAAGAAAATCACTCCGAGACCATGGGCTATAGCCCATGGTCTCGGAGTCATTTTCGTCTTTTTTTCAAATCCTCGTTTTTCATCATTTATGACCATGGCGATGGGCTATAGCCCATGGTCTCGAACGGCATACTATAGCATGCTGTTTTCCATCATTTTTGAGGATTTGAAAAAAGGACGAAAATCACTCCGAGACCATGGGCTAAAGCCCATCGTCTCGGAGTCATTTTCGTCTTTTTTTCAAATCCTTGTTTTTCATCATTTATGACCATGGCGATTGGCTATAGCCCATGGTCTCGAACGGCATACTATAGCATTCCGTTTTCCATCATTTTTGAGCATTTGGAAAAAAAAAGAAAATCACTCCGAGACCATGGGCTATAGCCCATGGTCTCGGAGTCATTTTCGTCTTTTTTTCAAATCCTCGTTTTTCATCATTTATGACCATGGCGATGGGCTATAGCCCATGGTCTCGAACGGCATACTATAGCATGCTGTTTTCCATCATTTTTGAGGATTTGAAAAAAGGACGAAAATCACTCCGAGACCATGGGCTATAGCCCATCGTCTCGGAGTCATTTTCGTCTTTTTTTCAAATCCTTGTTTTTCATCATTTATGACCATGGCGATTGGCTATAGCCCATGGTCTCGAACGGCATACTATAGCATGCCGCTTTCCATCATTTTTGAGGATTTGAAAAAGAAAAAAAAATCACTCCGAGACCATGGGCTATAGCCTATCGTCTCGGAGTCATTTTCGTCTTTTTTTCAAATCCTCGTTTTTCATCATTTATGACCATGGCGATGGGCTATAGCCCATGGTCTCGAACGGCATACTATAGCATGCCGTTTTCCATCATTTTTGAGGATTTGAAAAAAAGACGAAAATGACTCCGAGACCATGGGCTATAGCCCATCGTCTCGGAGTCATTTTCGTCTTTTTTTCAAATCCTCGTTTTTCATAATTTATGACCATGGCGATGGGCTATAGCCCATGGTCTCGAACGGCATACTATAGCATGCCGTTTTCCATCATTTTTGAGGATTTGAAAACATAGACAGCAGCTTATCACAGAGTGCCACCATGCTCTCTGAGAATCTCCTCAGCTTTCCATCTCTTTCCAGTTCTCTTCTGGATGTTATTCTCCAAAACATGCTGCAGAGTGAAAGTAGGAGGAACTCAGCTGGATTTGAACTCACAACCCCTGGCTCACATGGACATCATCTTAACAAGGGTGCCACTGAGCTCTCAGTGAATTTTAGGTTGTAAGTTGTTCTTCTTGGTGTTACTTTTGAAATGGGGCCTTGGGATCATGTACAGAGCATTTTAATGGTGCTGTGCATCAAAGGTGTCTTTAGTGCTTTTAAGTGTTATCGTGGATGTTAATCAGATAATACAGAGGAGAAACCATGACAGGACACAGACAGCCTCCCCATTGGTGGATGTGATCCTGGCAGCCAGCCCAGGTGTGTTCTGGTCCTGTTGATTGAGCTGAGAAGGACCTATAAACCTTCAAGACCATGGGCTCTAGCCCATGGTCTCGAACGGCATACTATAGCATAACGTTTTCCATCATTTTTGAGGATTTGAAAAAAAGACGAAAATCACCCCGAGACCATGGGCTATAGCCCATCGTCTCGGAGTCATTTTCGTCTTTTTTTCAAATCCTCGTTTTTCATCATTTATGACCATGGCGATGGGCTATAGCCCATTGTCTCGAACGGCATACTATAGCATGCCGTTTTCCATAATTTTTGAGGATTTGAAAAAAAGACGAAAATGACTCCGAGACCATGGGCTGTAGCCCATCGTCTCGGAGTCATTTTCGTCTTTTTTTCAAATCCTCGTTTTTCATAATTTATGACCATGGCGATGGGCTATAGCCCATGGTCTCGAACGGCATACTATAGCATGCCGTTTTCCATAATTTTTGAGGATTTGAAAACATAGACAGCAGCTTATCACAGAGTGCCACCATGCTCTCTGAGAATCTCCTCAGCTTTCCATCTCTTTCCAGTTCTCTTCTGGATGTTATTCTCCAAAACATGCTGCAGAGTGAAAGTAGGAGGAACTCAGCTGGATTTGAACTCACAACCTCTGGCTCACATGGACATCATCTTAACAAGGGTGCCACTGAGCTCTCAGTGAATTTTAGGTTGTAAGTTGTTCTTCTTGGTGTTACTTTTGAAATGGGGCCTTGGGATCATGTACAGAGCATTTTAATGGTGCTGTGCATCAAAGGTGTCTTTAGTGCTTTTAAGTGTTATCGTGGATGTTAATCAGATAATACAGAGGAGAAACCATGACAGGACACAGACAGCCTCCCCATTGGTGGATGTGATCCTGGCAGCCAGCCCAGGTGTGTTCTGGTCCTGTTGATTGAGCTGAGAAGGACCTATAAACCTTCAAGACCATGGGCTCTAGCCCATGGTCTCGAACGGCATACTATAGCATGCCGTTTTCCATCATTTTTGAGGATTTGAAAAAAAGACGAAAATCACCCCGAGACCATGGGCTATAGCCCATCGTCTCGGAGTCATTTTCGTCTTTTTTTCAAATCCTTGTTTTTCATCATTTATGACCATGGCGATGGGCTATAGCCCATGGTCTCGAACGGCATACTATAGCATGCCGTTTTCCATCATTTTTGAGGATTTGAAAAAAAGACGAAAATGACTCCGAGACCATGGGCTATAGCCCATCGTCTCGGAGTCATTTTCGTCTTTTTTTCAAATCCTCTATTTTCATAATTTATGACAATGGCGATGGGCTATAGCCCATGGTCTCGAACGGCATACTATAGCATGCCGTTTTCCATCATTTTTGAGGATTTGAAAAAAAGACGAAAATGACTCCGAGACCATGGGCTATAGCCCATCGTCTCGGAGTCATTTTCGTCTTTTTTTCAAATCCTCGTTTTTCATAATTTATGACCATGGCGATGGGCTATAGCCCATGGTCTCGAACGGCATACTATAGCATGCCGTTTTCCATCATTTTTGAGGATTTGAAAAAAAGACGAAAATCACTCCGAGACCATGGGCTGTAGCCCATCGTCTCTGAGTCATTTTCGTCTTTTTTTCAAATCCTCGTTTTTCATAATTTATGACCATGGCGATGGGCTATAGCCCATGGTCTCGAACGGCATACTATAGCATGCCGTTTTCCATAATTTTTGAGGATTTGAAAACATAGACAGCAGCTTATCACAGAGTGCCACCATGCTCTCTGAGAATCTCCTCAGCTTTCCATCTCTTTCCAGTTCTCTTCTGGATGTTATTCTCCAAAACATGCTGCAGAGTGAAAGTAGGAGGAACTCAGCTGGATTTGAACTCACAACCTCTGGCTCACATGGACATCATCTTAACAAGGGTGCCACTGAGCTCTCAGTGAATTTTAGGTTGTAAGTTGTTCTTCTTGGTGTTACTTTTGAAATGGGGCCTTGGGATCATGTACAGAGCATTTTAATGGTGCTGTGCATCAAAGGTGTCTTTAGTGCTTTTAAGTGTTATCGTGGATGTTAATCAGATAATACAGAGGAGAAACCATGACAGGACACAGACAGCCTCCCCATTGGTGGATGTGATCCTGGCAGCCAGCCCAGGTGTGTTCTGGTCCTGTTGATTGAGCTGAGAAGGACCTATAAACCTTCAAGACCATGGGCTCTAGCCCATGGTCTCGAACGGCATACTATAGCATGCCGTTTTCCATCATTTTTGAGGATTTGAAAAAAAGACGAAAATCACCCCGAGACCATGGGCTATAGCCCATCGTCTCGGAGTCATTTTCGTCTTTTTTTCAAATCCTTGTTTTTCATCATTTATGACCATGGCGATGGGCTATAGCCCATGGTCTCGAACGGCATACTATAGCATGCCGTTTTCCATCATTTTTGAGGATTTGAAAAAAAGACGAAAATGACTCCGAGACCATGGGCTATAGCCCATCGTCTCGGAGTCATTTTCGTCTTTTTTTCAAATCCTCTATTTTCATAATTTATGACCATGGCGATGGGCTATAGCCCATGGTCTCGAACGGCATACTATAGCATGCCGTTTTCCATCATTTTTGAGGATTTGAAAAAAAGACGAAAATGACTCCGAGACCATGGGCTATAGCCCATCGTCTCGGAGTCATTTTCGTCTTTTTTTCAAATCCTCGTTTTTCATAATTTATGACCATGGCGATGGGCTATAGCCCATGGTCTCGAACGGCATACTATAGCATGCCGTTTTCCATCATTTTTGAGGATTTGAAAAAAAGACGAAAATCACTCCGAGACCATGGGCTATAGCCCATCGTCTCGGAGTCATTTTCGTCTTTTTTTCAAATCCTTGTTTTTCATCATTTATGACCATGGCGATGGGCTATAGCCCATGGTCTTGAACGGCATACTATAGCATGCCGTTTTCCATCATTTTTGAGCATTTGAAAAAAAGACGAAAATGACTCCGAGACGATGGGCTATAGCCCATGGTATCGGAGTGATTTTCGTCTTTTTTTCAAATCCTCGTTTTTCATCATTTATGACCATGGCGATGGGCTATAGCCCATGGTCTCGAACGGCATAGTATAGCATGCCGTTTTCCATTATTTTTGAGGATTTGAAAAAAAGACGAAAATGACTCCGAGACCATGGGCTGTAGCACATCGTCTCGGAGTCATTTTCGTCTTTTTTTCAAATCCTCGTTTTTCATAATTTATGACCATGGCGATGGGCTATAGCCCATGGTCTCGAACGGCATACTATAGCATGCCGTTTTCCATCATTTTTGAGGATTTGAAAACATAGACAGCAGCTTATCACAGAGTGCCACCATGCTCTCTGAGAATCTCCTCAGCTTTCCATCTCTTTCCAGTTCTCTTCTGGATGTTATTCTCCAAAACATGCTGCAGAGTGAAAGTAGGAGGAACTCAGCTGGATTTGAACTCACAACCTCTGGCTCACATGGACATCATCTTAACAAGGGTGCCACTGAGCTCTCAGTGAATTTTAGGTTGTAAGTTGTTCTTCTTGGTGTTACTTTTGAAATGGGGCCTTGGGATCATGTACAGAGCATTTTAATGGTGCTGTGCATCAAAGGTGTCTTTAGTGCTTTTAAGTGTTATCGTGGATGTTAATCAGATAATACAGAGGAGAAACCATGACAGGACACAGACAGCCTCCCCATTGGTGGATGTGATCCTGGCAGCCAGCCCAGGTGTGTTCTGGTCCTGTTGATTGAGCTGAGAAGGACCTATAAACCTTCAAGACCATGGGCTCTAGCCCATGGTCTCGAACGGCATACTATAGCATGCCGTTTTCCATCATTTTTGAGGATTTGAAAAAAAGACGAAAATCACCCCGAGACCATGGGCTATAGCCCATCGTCTCGGAGTCATTTTCGTCTTTTTTTTCAAATCCTCGTTTTTCATCATTTATGACCATGGCGATGGGCTATAGCCCATGGTCTCGAACGGCATACTATAGCATGCCGTTTTCCATCATTTTTGAGGATTTGAAAAAAAGACGAAAATGACTCCGAGACCATGGGCTATAGCCCATCGTCTCGGAGTCATTTTCGTCTTTTTTTCAAATCCTCGTTTTTCATAATTTATGACCATGGCGATGGGCTATAGCCCATGGTCTCGAACGGCATACTATAGCATGCCGTTTTCCATCATTTTTGAGGATTTGAAAAAAAGACGAAAATCACTCCGAGACCATGGGCTATAGCCCATCGTCTCGGAGTCATTTTCGTCTTTTTTTCAAATCCTTGTTTTTCATCATTTATGACCATGGCGATGGGCTATAGCCCATGGTCTCGAACGGCATACTATAGCATGCCGTTTTCCATCATTTTTGAGGATTTGAAAAAAAGACGAAAATCACTCCGAGACCATGGGCTATAGCCCATCGTCTCGGAGTCATTTTCGTCTTTTTTTCAAATCCTTGTTTTTCATCATTTATGACCATGGCGATGGGCTATAGCCCATGGTCTTGAACGGCATACTATAGCATGCCGTTTTCCATCATTTTTGAGCATTTGAAAAAAAGACGAAAATGACTCCGAGACGATGGGCTATAGCCCATGGTATCGGAGTGATTTTCGTCTTTTTTTCAAATCCTCGTTTTTCATCATTTATGACCATGGCGATGGGCTATAGCCCATGGTCTCGAACGGCATAGTATAGCATGCCGTTTTCCATTATTTTTGAGGATTTGAAAAAAAGACGAAAATGACTCCGAGACCATGGGCTGTAGCACATCGTCTCGGAGTCATTTTCGTCTTTTTTTCAAATCCTCGTTTTTCATAATTTATGACCATGGCGATGGGCTATAGCCCATGGTCTCGAACGGCATACTATAGCATGCCGTTTTCCATCATTTTTGAGGATTTGAAAACATAGACAGCAGCTTATCACAGAGTGCCACCATGCTCTCTGAGAATCTCCTCAGCTTTCCATCTCTTTCCAGTTCTCTTCTGGATGTTATTCTCCAAAACATGCTGCAGAGTGAAAGTAGGAGGAACTCAGCTGGATTTGAACTCACAACCTCTGGCTCACATGGACATCATCTTAACAAGGGTGCCACTGAGCTCTCAGTGAATTTTAGGTTGTAAGTTGTTCTTCTTGGTGTTACTTTTGAAATGGGGCCTTGGGATCATGTACAGAGCATTTTAATGGTGCTGTGCATCAAAGGTGTCTTTAGTGCTTTTAAGTGTTATCGTGGATGTTAATCAGATAATACAGAGGAGAAACCATGACAGGACACAGACAGCCTCCCCATTGGTGGATGTGATCCTGGCAGCCAGCCCAGGTGTGTTCTGGTCCTGTTGATTGAGCTGAGAAGGACCTATAAACCTTCAAGACCATGGGCTCTAGCCCATGGTCTCGAACGGCATACTATAGCATGCCGTTTTCCATCATTTTTGAGGATTTGAAAAAAAGACGAAAATCACCCCGAGACCATGGGCTATAGCCCATCGTCTCGGAGTCATTTTCGTCTTTTTTTTCAAATCCTCGTTTTTCATCATTTATGACCATGGCGATGGGCTATAGCCCATGGTCTCGAACGGCATACTATAGCATGCCGTTTTCCATCATTTTTGAGGATTTGAAAAAAAGACGAAAATGACTCCGAGACCATGGGCTATAGCCCATCGTCTCGGAGTCATTTTCGTCTTTTTTTCAAATCCTCGTTTTTCATAATTTATGACCATGGCGATGGGCTATAGCCCATGGTCTCGAACGGCATACTATAGCATGCCGTTTTCCATAATTTTTGAGGATTTGAAAAAAAGACGAAAATGACTCCGAGACCATGGGCTATAGCCCATCGTCTCGGAGTCATTTTCGTCTTTTTTTCAAATCCTCGTTTTTCATAATTTATGACCATGGCGATGGGCTATAGCCCATGGTCTCGAACGGCATACTATAGCATGCCGTTTTCCATCATTTTTGAGGATTTGAAAAAAAGACGAAAATGACTCCGAGACCATGGGCTATAGCCCATCGTCTCGGAGTCATTTTCGTCTTTTTTTCAAATCCTCGTTTTTCATAATTTATGACCATGGCGATGGGCTATAGCCCATGGTCTCGAACGGCATACTATAGCATGCCGTTTTCCATCATTTTTGAGGATTTGAAAAAAAGACGAAAATCACTCCGAGACCATGGGCTATAGCCCATCGTCTCGGAGTCATTTTCGTCTTTTTTTCAAATCCTTGTTTTTCATCATTTATGACCATGGCGATGGGCTATAGCCCATGGTCTCGAACGGCATACTATAGCATGCCGTTTTCCATCATTTTTGAGGATTTGAAAAAAAGACGAAAATCACTCCGAGACCATGGGCTATAGCCCATCGTCTCGGAGTCATTTTCGTCTTTTTTTCAAATCCTTGTTTTTCATCATTTATGACCATGGCGATGGGCTATAGCCCATGGTCTCGAACGGCATACTATAGCATGCCGTTTTCCATCATTTTTGAGGATTTGAAAAAAAGACGAAAATGACTCCGAGACCATGGGCTATAGCCCATCGTCTCGGAGTCATTTTCGTCTTTTTTTCAAATCCTTGTTTTTCATCATTTATGACCATGGCGATGGGCTATAGCCCATGGTCTTGAACGGCATACTATAGCATGCTGTTTTCCATCATTTTTGAGGATTTGAAAAAAGGACGAAAATCACTCCGAGACCATGGGCTATAGCCCATCGTCTCGGAGTCATTTTCGTCTTTTTTTCAAATCCTTGTTTTTCATCATTTATGACCATGGCGATGGGCTATAGCCCATGGTCTCGAACGGCATACTATAGCATGCCGTTTTCCATCATTTTTGAGGATTTGAAAAAAAGACGAAAATCACTCCGAGACCATGGGCTATAGCCCATCGTCTCGGAGTCATTTTCGTCTTTTTTTTAAATCCTCGTTTTTCATCATTTATGACCATGGCGATGGGCTATAGCCCATGGTCTCGAACGGCATACTATAGCATGCCGTTTTCCATCATTTTTGAGGATTTGAAAAAAAGACGAAAATGACTCCGAGACCATGGGCTATAGCCCATCGTCTCGGAGTCATTTTCGTCTTTTTTTCAAATCCTCGTTTTTCATAATTTATGACCATGGCGATGGGCTATAGCCCATGGTCTCGAACGGCATACTATAGCATGCCGTTTTCCATAATTTTTGAGGATTTGAAAAAAAGACGAAAATGACTCCGAGACCATGGGCTATAGCCCATCGTCTCGGAGTCATTTTCGTCTTTTTTTCAAATCCTCGTTTTTCATAATTTATGACCATGGCGATGGGCTATAGCCCATGGTCTCGAACGGCATACTATAGCATGCCGTTTTCCATCATTTTTGAGGATTTGAAAAAAAGACGAAAATGACTCCGAGACCATGGGCTATAGCCCATCGTCTCGGAGTCATTTTCGTCTTTTTTTCAAATCCTCGTTTTTCATAATTTATGACCATGGCGATGGGCTATAGCCCATGGTCTCGAACGGCATACTATAGCATGCCGTTTTCCATCATTTTTGAGGATTTGAAAAAAAGACGAAAATCACTCCGAGACCATGGACTATAGCCCATCGTCTCGGAGTCATTTTCGTCTTTTTTTCAAATCCTTGTTTTTCATCATTTATGACCATGGCGATGGGCTATAGCCCATGGTCTCGAACGGCATACTATAGCATGCCGTTTTCCATCATTTTTGAGGATTTGAAAAAAAGACGAAAATCACTCCGAGACCATGGGCTATAGCCCATCGTCTCGGAGTCATTTTCGTCTTTTTTTCAAATCCTTGTTTTTCATCATTTATGACCATGGCGATGGGCTATAGCCCATGGTCTCGAACGGCATACTATAGCATGCCGTTTTCCATCATTTTTGAGGATTTGAAAAAAAGACGAAAATGACTCCGAGACCATGGGCTATAGCCCATCGTCTCGGAGTCATTTTCGTCTTTTTTTCAAATCCTTGTTTTTCATCATTTATGACCATGGCGATGGGCTATAGCCCATGGTCTTGAACGGCATACTATAGCATGCTGTTTTCCATCATTTTTGAGGATTTGAAAAAAGGACGAAAATCACTCCGAGACCATGGGCTATAGCCCATCGTCTCGGAGTCATTTTCGTCTTTTTTTCAAATCCTTGTTTTTCATCATTTATGACCATGGCGATGGGCTATAGCCCATGGTCTCGAACGGCATACTATAGCATGCCGTTTTCCATCATTTTTGAGGATTTGAAAAAAAGACGAAAATGACTCCGAGACCATGGGCTATAGCCCATCGTCTCGGAGTCATTTTCGTCTTTTTTTCAAATCCTCGTTTTTCATAATTTATGACCATGGCGATGGGCTATAGCCCATGGTCTCGAACGGCATACTATAGCATGCCGTTTTCCATAATTTTTGAGGATTTAAAAAAAAGACGAAAATGACTCCGAGACCATGGGCTATAGCCCATCGTCTCGGAGTCATTTTCGTCTTTTTTTCAAATCCTCGTTTTTCATAATTTATGACCATGGCGATGGGCTATAGCCCATGGTCTCGAACGGCATACTATAGCATGCCGTTTTCCATCATTTTTGAGGATTTGAAAAAAAGACGAAAATGACTCCGAGACCATGGGCTATAGCCCATCGTCTCGGAGTCATTTTCGTCTTTTTTTCAAATCCTCGTTTTTCATAATTTATGACCATGGCGATGGGCTATAGCCCATGGTCTCGAACGGCATACTATAGCATGCCGTTTTCCATCATTTTTGAGGATTTGAAAAAAAGACGAAAATCACTCCGAGACCATGGGCTATAGCCCATCGTCTCGGAGTCATTTTCGTCTTTTTTTCAAATCCTTGTTTTTCATCATTTATGACCATGGCGATGGGCTATAGCCCATGGTCTCGAACGGCATACTATAGCATGCCGTTTTCCATCATTTTTGAGGATTTGAAAAAAAGACGAAAATGACTCCGAGACCATGGGCTATAGCCCATCGTCTCGGAGTCATTTTCGTCTTTTTTTCAAATCCTTGTTTTTCATCATTTATGACCATGGCGATGGGCTATAGCCCATGGTCTTGAACGGCATACTATAGCATGCTGTTTTCCATCATTTTTGAGGATTTGAAAAAAGGACGAAAATCACTCCGAGACCATGGGCTATAGCCCATCGTCTCGGAGTCATTTTCGTCTTTTTTTCAAATCCTTGTTTTTCATCATTTATGACCATGGCGATGGGCTATAGCCCATGGTCTCGAACGGCATACTATAGCATGCCGTTTTCCATCATTTTTGAGGATTTGAAAAAAAGACGAAAATGACTCCGAGACCATGGGCTATAGCCCATCGTCTCGGAGTCATTTTCGTCTTTTTTTCAAATCCTCGTTTTTCATAATTTATGACCATGGCGATGGGCTATAGCCCATGGTCTCGAACGGCATACTATAGCATGCCGTTTTCCATAATTTTTGAGGATTTAAAAAAAAGACGAAAATGACTCCGAGACCATGGGCTATAGCCCATCGTCTCGGAGTCATTTTCGTCTTTTTTTCAAATCCTCGTTTTTCATAATTTATGACCATGGCGATGGGCTATAGCCCATGGTCTCGAACGGCATACTATAGCATGCCGTTTTCCATCATTTTTGAGGATTTGAAAAAAAGACGAAAATGACTCCGAGACCATGGGCTATAGCCCATCGTCTCGGAGTCATTTTCGTCTTTTTTTCAAATCCTCGTTTTTCATAATTTATGACCATGGCGATGGGCTATAGCCCATGGTCTCGAACGGCATACTATAGCATGCCGTTTTCCATCATTTTTGAGGATTTGAAAAAAAGACGAAAATCACTCCGAGACCATGGGCTATAGCCCATCGTCTCGGAGTCATTTTCGTCTTTTTTTCAAATCCTTGTTTTTCATCATTTATGACCATGGCGATGGGCTATAGCCCATGGTCTCGAACGGCATACTATAGCATGCCGTTTTCCATCATTTTTGAGGATTTGAAAAAAAGACGAAAATGACTCCGAGACCATGGGCTATAGCCCATCGTCTCGGAGTCATTTTCGTCTTTTTTTCAAATCCTTGTTTTTCATCATTTATGACCATGGCGATGGGCTATAGCCCATGGTCTTGAACGGCATACTATAGCATGCTGTTTTCCATCATTTTTGAGGATTTGAAAAAAGGACGAAAATCACTCCGAGACCATGGGCTATAGCCCATCGTCTCGGAGTCATTTTCGTCTTTTTTTCAAATCCTTGTTTTTCATCATTTATGACCATGGCGATGGGCTATAGCCCATGGTCTCGAACGGCATACTATAGCATGCCGTTTTCCATCATTTTTGAGGATTTGAAAAAAAGACGAAAATCACTCCGAGACCATGGGCTATAGCCCATCGTCTCGGAGTCATTTTCGTCTTTTTTTTAAATCCTCGTTTTTCATCATTTATGACCATGGCGATGGGCTATAGCCCATGGTCTCGAACGGCATACTATAGCATGCCGTTTTCCATCATTTTTGAGGATTTGAAAAAAAGACGAAAATGACTCCGAGACCATGGGCTATAGCCCATCGTCTCGGAGTCATTTTCGTCTTTTTTTCAAATCCTCGTTTTTCATAATTTATGACCATGGCGATGGGCTATAGCCCATGGTCTCGAACGGCATACTATAGCATGCCGTTTTCCATAATTTTTGAGGATTTGAAAAAAAGACGAAAATGACTCCGAGACCATGGGCTATAGCCCATCGTCTCGGAGTCATTTTCGTCTTTTTTTCAAATCCTCGTTTTTCATAATTTATGACCATGGCGATGGGCTATAGCCCATGGTCTCGAACGGCATACTATAGCATGCCGTTTTCCATCATTTTTGAGGATTTGAAAAAAAGACGAAAATCACTCCGAGACCATGGGCTATAGCCCATCGTCTCGGAGTCATTTTCGTCTTTTTTTCAAATCCTTGTTTTTCATCATTTATGACCATGGCGATGGGCTATAGCCCATGGTCTCGAACGGCATACTATAGCATGCCGTTTTCCATCATTTTTGAGGATTTGAAAAAAAGACGAAAATCACTCCGAGACCATGGGCTATAGCCCATCGTCTCGGAGTCATTTTCGTCTTTTTTTCAAATCCTTGTTTTTCATCATTTATGACCATGGCGATGGGCTATAGCCCATGGTCTCGAACGGCATACTATAGCATGCCGTTTTCCATCATTTTTGAGGATTTGAAAAAAAGACGAAAATGACTCCGAGACCATGGGCTATAGCCCATCGTCTCGGAGTCATTTTCGTCTTTTTTTCAAATCCTTGTTTTTCATCATTTATGACCATGGCGATGGGCTATAGCCCATGGTCTTGAACGGCATACTATAGCATGCTGTTTTCCATCATTTTTGAGGATTTGAAAAAAGGACGAAAATCACTCCGAGACCATGGGCTATAGCCCATCGTCTCGGAGTCATTTTCGTCTTTTTTTCAAATCCTTGTTTTTCATCATTTATGACCATGGCGATGGGCTATAGCCCATGGTCTCGAACGGCATACTATAGCATGCCGTTTTCCATCATTTTTGAGGATTTGAAAAAAAGACGAAAATCACTCCGAGACCATGGGCTATAGCCCATCGTCTCGGAGTCATTTTCGTCTTTTTTTTAAATCCTCGTTTTTCATCATTTATGACCATGGCGATGGGCTATAGCCCATGGTCTCGAACGGCATACTATAGCATGCCGTTTTCCATCATTTTTGAGGATTTGAAAAAAAGACGAAAATGACTCCGAGACCATGGGCTATAGCCCATCGTCTCGGAGTCATTTTCGTCTTTTTTTCAAATCCTCGTTTTTCATAATTTATGACCATGGCGATGGGCTATAGCCCATGGTCTCGAACGGCATACTATAGCATGCCGTTTTCCATAATTTTTGAGGATTTGAAAAAAAGACGAAAATGACTCCGAGACCATGGGCTATAGCCCATCGTCTCGGAGTCATTTTCGTCTTTTTTTCAAATCCTCGTTTTTCATAATTTATGACCATGGCGATGGGCTATAGCCCATGGTCTCGAACGGCATACTATAGCATGCCGTTTTCCATCATTTTTGAGGATTTGAAAAAAAGACGAAAATGACTCCGAGACCATGGGCTATAGCCCATCGTCTCGGAGTCATTTTCGTCTTTTTTTCAAATCCTCGTTTTTCATAATTTATGACCATGGCGATGGGCTATAGCCCATGGTCTCGAACGGCATACTATAGCATGCCGTTTTCCATCATTTTTGAGGATTTGAAAAAAAGACGAAAATCACTCCGAGACCATGGGCTATAGCCCATCGTCTCGGAGTCATTTTCGTCTTTTTTTCAAATCCTTGTTTTTCATCATTTATGACCATGGCGATGGGCTATAGCCCATGGTCTCGAACGGCATACTATAGCATGCCGTTTTCCATCATTTTTGAGGATTTGAAAAAAAGACGAAAATCACTCCGAGACCATGGGCTATAGCCCATCGTCTCGGAGTCATTTTCGTCTTTTTTTCAAATCCTTGTTTTTCATCATTTATGACCATGGCGATGGGCTATAGCCCATGGTCTCGAACGGCATACTATAGCATGCCGTTTTCCATCATTTTTGAGGATTTGAAAAAAAGACGAAAATGACTCCGAGACCATGGGCTATAGCCCATCGTCTCGGAGTCATTTTCGTCTTTTTTTCAAATCCTTGTTTTTCATCATTTATGACCATGGCGATGGGCTATAGCCCATGGTCTCGAACGGCATACTATAGCATGCCGTTTTCCATCATTTTTGAGGATTTGAAAAAAAGACGATAATGACTCCGAGACCATGGGCTATAGCCCATCGTCTCGGAGTCATTTTCGTCTTTTTTTCAAATCCTTGTTTTTCATCATTTATGACCATGGCGATGGGCTATAGCCCATGGTCTTGAACGGCATACTATAGCATGCCGTTTTCCATCATTTTTGAGCATTTGAAAAAAAAAAGAAAATCACTCCGAGACCATGGGCTATAGCCCATGGTCTCGGAGTCATTTTCGTCTTTTTTTCAAATCCTCGTTTTTCATCATTTATGACCATGGCGATGGGCTATAGCCCATGGTCTCGAACGGCATACTATAGCATGCTGTTTTCCATCATTTTTGAGGATTTGAAAAAAGGACGAAAATCACTCCGAGACCATGGGCTATAGCCCATCGTCTCGGAGTCATTTTCGTCTTTTTTTCAAATCCTTGTTTTTCATCATTTATGACCATGGCGATGGGCTATAGCCCATGGTCTCGAACGGCATACTATAGCATGCCGTTTTCCATCATTTTTGAGGATTTGAAAAAAAGACGAAAATCACTCCGAGACCATGGGCTATAGCCCATCGTCTCGGAGTCATTTTCGTCTTTTTTTCAAATCCTTGTTTTTCATCATTTATGACCATGGCGATGAGCTATAGCCCATAGTCTCGAACGGCATACTATAGCATGCCGCTTTCCATCCTTTTTGAGGATTTGAAAAAAAAAAAAAAATCACTCCGAGACCATGGGCTATAGCCTATCGTCTCGGAGTCATTTTCGTCTTTTTTTCAAATCCTCGTTTTTCATCATTTATGACCATGGCGATGGGCTATAGCCCATGGTCTCGAACGGCATACTATAGCATGCCGTTTTCCATCATTTTTGAGGATTTGAAAAAAAGACGAAAATGACTCCGAGACCATGGGCTATAGCCCATCGTCTCGGAGTCATTTTCGTCTTTTTTTCAAATCCTCGTTTTTCATAATTTATGACCATGGCGATGGGCTATAGCCCATGGTCTCGAACGGCATACTATAGCATGCCGTTTTCCATAATTTTTGAGGATTTGAAAACATAGACAGCAGCTTATCACAGAGTGCCACCATGCTCTCTGAGAATCTCCTCAGCTTTCCATCTCTTTCCAGTTCTCTTCTGGATGTTATTCTCCAAAACATGCTGCAGAGTGAAAGTATGAGGAACTCAGCTGGATTTGAACACACAACCTCTGGCTCACATGGACATCATCTTAACAAGGGTGCCACTGAGCTCTCAGTGAATTTTAGGTTGTAAGTTGTTCTTCTTGGTGTTACTTTTGAAATGGGGCCTTGGGATCATGTACAGAGCATTTTAATGGTGCTGTGCATCAAAGGTGTCTTTAGTGCTTTTAAGTGTTATCGTGGATGTTAATCAGACAATACAGAGGAGAAACCATGACAGGACACAGACAGCCTCCCCATTGGTGGATGTGATCCTGGCAGCCAGCCCAGGTGTGTTCTGGTCCTGTTGATTGAGCTGAGAAGGACCTATAAACCTTCAAGACCATGGGCTCTAACGGCATACTATAGCATAACGTTTTCCATCATTTTTGAGGATTTGAAAAAAAGACGAAAATCACCCCGAGACCATGGGCTATAGCCCATCGTCTCGGAGTCATTTTCGTCTTTTTTTCAAATCCTCGTTTTTCATCATTTATGACCATGGCGATGGGCTATAGCCCATGGTCTCGAACGGCATACTATAGCATGCCGTTTTCCATCATTTTTGAGGATTTGAAAAAAAGACGAAAATGACTCCGAGACCATGGGCTATAGCCCATCGTCTCGGAGTCATTTTCGTCTTTTTTTCAAATCCTCGTTTTTCATCATTTATGACCATGGCGATGGGCTATAGCCCATGGTCTCGAACGGCATACTATAGCATGCCGTTTTCCATCATTTTTGAGGATTTGAAAAAAAGACGAAAATGACTCCGAGACCATGGGCTATAGCCCATCGTCTCGGAGTCATTTTCGTCTTTTTTTCAAATCCTTGTTTTTCATCATTTATGACCATGGCGATGGGCTATAGCCCATGGTCTTGAACGGCATACTATAGCATGCCGTTTTCCATCATTTTTGAGCATTTGAAAAAAAAAAGAAAATCACTCCGAGACCATGGGCTATAGCCCATGGTCTCGGAGTCATTTTCGTCTTTTTTTCAAATCCTCGTTTTTCATCATTTATGACCATGGCGATGGGCTATAGCCCATGGTCTCGAACGGCATACTATAGCATGCTGTTTTCCATCATTTTTGAGGATTTGAAAAAAGGACGAAAATCACTCCGAGACCATGGGCTATAGCCCATCGTCTCGGAGTCATTTTCGTCTTTTTTTCAAATCCTTGTTTTTCATCATTTATGACCATGGCGATGGGCTATAGCCCATGGTCTCGAACGGCATACTATAGCATGCCGTTTTCCATCATTTTTGAGGATTTGAAAAAAAGACGAAAATCACTCCGAGACCATGGGCTATAGCCCATCGTCTCGGAGTCATTTTCGTATTTTTTTCAAATCCTTGTTTTTCATCATTTATGACCATGGCGATGAGCTATAGCCCATAGTCTCGAACGGCATACTATAGCATGCCGCTTTCCATCATTTTTGAGGATTTGAAAAAAAAAAAAAAATCACTCCGAGACCATGGGCTATAGCCTATCGTCTCGGAGTCATTTTCGTCTTTTTTTCAAATCCTCGTTTTTCATCATTTATGACCATGGCGATGGGCTATAGCCCATGGTCTCGAACGGCATACTATAGCATGCCGTTTTCCATCATTTTTGAGGATTTGAAAAAAAGACGAAAATGACTCCGAGACCATGGGCTATAGCCCATCGTCTCGGAGTCATTTTCGTCTTTTTTTCAAATCCTCGTTTTTCATAATTTATGACCATGGCGATGGGCTATAGCCCATGGTCTCGAACGGCATACTATAGCATGCCGTTTTCCATAATTTTTGAGGATTTGAAAACATAGACAGCAGCTTATCACAGAGTGCCACCATGCTCTCTGAGAATCTCCTCAGCTTTCCATCTCTTTCCAGTTCTCTTCTGGATGTTATTCTCCAAAACATGCTGCAGAGTGAAAGTAGGAGGAACTCAGCTGGATTTGAACTCACAACCTCTGGCTCACATGGACATCATCTTAACAAGGGTGCCACTGAGCTCTCAGTGAATTTTAGGTTGTAAGTTGTTCTTCTTGGTGTTACTTTTGAAATGGGGCCTTGGGATCATGTACAGAGCATTTTAATGGTGCTGTGCATCAAAGGTGTCTTTAGTGCTTTTAAGTGTTATCGTGGATGTTAATCAGATAATACAGAGGAGAAACCATGACAGGACACAGACAGCCTCCCCATTGGTGGATGTGATCCTGGCAGCCAGCCCAGGTGTGTTCTGGTCCTGTTGATTGAGCTGAGAAGGACCTATAAACCTTCAAGACCATGGGCTCTAGCCCATGGTCTCGAACGGCATACTATAGCATAACGTTTTCCATCATTTTTGAGGATTTGAAAAAAAGACGAAAATCACCCCGAGACCATGGGCTATAGCCCATAGCCCATGGTCTCGGGGTCATTTTTGTCTTTTTTTTCAAATCCTCGTTTTTCATCATTTATGACTATGGCGATGGGCTATAGCCCATGGTCTCGAACGGCATACTATAGCATGCCGTTTTCCATCATTTTTGAGGATTTGAAAAAAAAACGAAAATCACTCCGAGACCATGGGCTATAGCCCATCGTCTCGGAGTCATTTTCGTCTTTTTTTCAAATCCTCGTTTTTCATCATTTATGACCATGGCGATGGGCTATAGCCCATGGTCTCGAACGGCATACTATAGCATGCCGTTTTCCATCATTTTTGAGGATTTGAAAAAAAGACGAAAATGACTCCGAGACCATGGGCTATAGCCCATCGTCTCGGAGTCATTTTCGTCTTTTTTTCAAATCCTCGTTTTTCATAATTTATGACCATGGCGATGGGCTATAGCCCATGGTCTCGAACGGCATACTATAGCATGCCGTTTTCCATCATTTTTGAGGATTTGAAAAAAAGACGAAAATGACTCCGAGACCATGGGCTATAGCCCATCGTCTCGGAGTCATTTTCGTCTTTTTTTCAAATCCTCGTTTTTCATAATTTATGACCATGGCGATGGGCTATAGCCCATGGTCTCGAACGGCATACTATAGCATGCCGTTTTCCATCATTTTTGAGGATTTGAAAAAAAGACGAAAATGACTCCGAGACCATGGGCTATAGCCCATCGTCTCGGAGTCATTTTCGTCTTTTTTTCAAATCCTCGTTTTTCATAATTTATGACCATGGCGATGGGCTATAGCCCATGGTCTTGAACGGCATACTATAGCATGCCGTTTTCCATCATTTTTGAGCATTTGAAAAAAAAAGAAAATCACTTCGAGACCATGGGCTATAGCCCATCGTCTCGGAGTCATTTTCGTCTTTTTTTCAAATCCTTGTTTTTCATCATTTATGACAATGGCGATGGGCTATAGCCCATGGTCTCGAACGGCATACTATAGCATGCCGTTTTCCATCATTTTTGAGGATTTGAAAACATAGACAGCAGCTTATCACAGAGTGCCACCATGCTCTCTGAGAATCTCCTCAGCTTTCCATCTCTTTCCAGTTCTCTTCTGGATGTTATTCTCCAAAACATGCTGCAGAGTGAAAGTAGGAGGAACTCAGCTGGATTTGAACTCACAACCTCTGGCTCACATGGACATCATCTTAACAAGGGTGCCACTGAGCTCTCAGTGAATTTTAGGTTGTAAGTTGTTCTTCTTGGTGTTACTTTTGAAATGGGGCCTTGGGATCATGTACAGAGCATTTTAATGGTGCTGTGCATCAAAGGTGTCTTTAGTGCTTTTAAGTGTTATCGTGGATGTTAATCAGATAATACAGAGGAGAAACCATGACAGGACACAGACAGCCTCCCCATTGGTGGATGTGATCCTGGCAGCCAGCCCAGGTGTGTTCTGGTCCTGTTGATTGAGCTGAGAAGGACCTATAAACCTTCAAGACCATGGGCTCTAGCCCATGGTCTCGAACGGCATACTATAGCATGCCGTTTTCCATCATTTTTGAGGATTTGAAAAAAAGACGAAAATCACCCCGAGACCATGGGCCCATCGTCTCGGAGTCATTTTCGTCTTTTTTTTCAAATCCTCGTTTTTCATCATTTATGACCATGGCGATGGGCTATAGCCCATGGTCTCGAACGGCATACTATAGCATGCCGTTTTCCATCATTTTTGAGGATTTGAAAAAAAGACGAAAATGACTCCGAGACCATGGGCTATAGCCCATCGTCTCGGAGTCATTTTCGTCTTTTTTTCAAATCCTCGTTTTTCATAATTTATGACCATGGCGATGGGCTATAGCCCATGGTCTCGAACGGCATACTATAGCATGCCGTTTTCCATCATTTTTGAGGATTTGAAAACATAGACAGCAGCTTATCACAGAGTGCCACCATGCTCTCTGAGAATCTCCTCAGCTTTCCATCTCTTTCCAGTTCTCTTCTGGATGTTATTCTCCAAAACATGCTGCAGAGTGAAAGTAGGAGGATCTCAGCTGGATTTGAACTCACAACCTCTGGCTCACATGGACATCATCTTAACAAGGGTGCCACTGAGCTCTCAGTGAATTTTAGGTTGTAAGTTGTTCTTCTTGGTGTTACTTTTGAAATGGGGCCTTGGGATCATGTACAGAGCATTTTAATGGTGCTGTGCATCAAAGGTGTCTTTAGTGCTTTTAAGTGTTATCGTGGATGTTAATCAGATAATACAGAGGAGAAACCATGACAGGACACAGACAGCCTCCCCATTGGTGGATGTGATCCTGGCAGCCAGCCCAGGTGTGTTCTGGTCCTGTTGATTGAGCTGAGAAGGACCTATAATAAACCTTCAAGACCATGGGCTCTAGCCCATGGTCTCGAACGGCATACTATAGCATGCCGTTTTCCATCATTTTTGAGGATTTGAAAAAAAGACGAAAATCACCCCGAGACCATGGGCTATAGCCCATCGTCTCGGAGTCATTTTCGTCTTTTTTTTCAAATCCTCGTTTTTCATCATTTATGACCATGGCGATGGGCTATAGCCCATGGTCTCGAACGGCATACTATAGCATGCCGTTTTCCATCATTTTTGAGGATTTGAAAAAAAAAAGAAAATCACTCCGAGACCATGGGCTATAGCCCATCGTCTCGGAGTCATTTTCGTCTTTTTTTCAAATCCTCGTTTTCATCATTTATGACCATGGCGATGGGCTATAGCCCATGGTCTCTAACGGCATACTATAGCATGCCGTTTTCCATCATTTTTGAGGATTTGAAAAAAAGACAAAAATGACTCCGAGACCATGGGCTATAGCCCATCGTCTCGGAGTCATTTTCGTCTTTTTTTCAAATCCTCGTTTTTCATCATTTATGACCATGGCGATGGGCTATAGCCCATGGTCTTGAACGGCATACTATAGCATGCCGTTTTCCATAATTTTTGAGGATTTGAAAAAAAAAGAAAATCACTTCGAGACCATGGGCTATAGCCCCTCGTCTCGGAGTCATTTTCGTCTTTTTTTCAAATCCTTGTTTTTCATCATTTATGACAATGGCGATGGGCTATAGCCCATGGTCTCGAACGGCATACTATAGCATGCCGTTTTCCATCATTTTTGAGGATTTGAAAAAAAGAAAAAAATCACTCCGAGACCATGGGCTATAGCCCATCGTCTCGGAGTGATTTTCGTCTTTTTTTCAAATCCTCGTTTTTCATCATTTATGACCATGGCGATGGGCTATAGCCCATGGTCTCGAACGGCATACTATAGCATGCCGTTTTCCATCATTTTTGAGGATTTGAAAAAAAGACGAAAATCACTCCGAGACCATGGGCTATAGCCCATCGTCTCGGAGTCATTTTCGTCTTTTTTTCAAATCCTCGTTTTTCATCATTTATGACCATGGCGATGGGCTATAGCCCATGGTCTCGAACGGCATACTATAGCATGCCGTTTTCCATCATTTTTGAGGATTTGAAAAAAAGACGAAAATGACTCCGAGACCATGGGCTATAGCCCATCGTCTCGGAGTCATTTTCGTCTTTTTTTCAAATCCTTGTTTTTCATCATTTATGACCATGGCGATGGGCTATAGCCCATGGTCTTGAACGGCATACTATAGCATTCCGTTTTCCATCATTTTTGAGCATTTGAAAAAAAAAAGAAAATCACTCCGAGACCATGGGCTATAGCCCATGGTCTCGGAGTCATTTTCGTCTTTTTTTCAAATCCTCGTTTTTCATCATTTATGACCATGGCGATGGGCTATAGCCCATGGTCTCGAACGGCATACTATAGCATGCTGTTTTCCATCATTTTTGAGGATTTGAAAAAAGGACGAAAATCACTCCGAGACCATGGGCTATAGCCCATCGTCTCGGAGTCATTTTCGTCTTTTTTTCAAATCCTTGTTTTTCATCATTTATGACCATGGCGATTGGCTATAGCCCATGGTCTCGAACGGCATACTATAGCATGCCGCTTTCCATCATTTTTGAGGATTTGAAAAAGAAAAAAAAATCACTCCGAGACCATGGGCTATAGCCTATCGTCTCGGAGTCATTTTCGTCTTTTTTTCAAATCCTCGTTTTTCATCATTTATGACCATGGCGATGGGCTATAGCCCATGGTCTCGAACGGCATACTATAGCATGCCGTTTTCCATCATTTTTGAGGATTTGAAAAAAAGACGAAAATGACTCCGAGACCATGGGCTATAGCCCATCGTCTCGGAGTCATTTTCGTCTTTTTTTCAAATCCTCGTTTTTCATAATTTATGACCATGGCGATGGGCTATAGCCCATGGTCTCGAACGGCATACTATAGCATGCCGTTTTCCATCATTTTTGAGGATTTGAAAACATAGACAGCAGCTTATCACAGAGTGCCACCATGCTCTCTGAGAATCTCCTCAGCTTTCCATCTCTTTCCAGTTCTCTTCTGGATGTTATTCTCCAAAACATGCTGCAGAGTGAAAGTAGGAGGATCTCAGCTGGATTTGAACTCACAACCTCTGGCTCACATGGACATCATCTTAACAAGGGTGCCACTGAGCTCTCAGTGAATTTTAGGTTGTAAGTTGTTCTTCTTGGTGTTACTTTTGAAATGGGGCCTTGGGATCATGTACAGAGCATTTTAATGGTGCTGTGCATCAAAGGTGTCTTTAGTGCTTTTAAGTGTTATCGTGGATGTTAATCAGATAATACAGAGGAGAAACCATGACAGGACACAGACAGCCTCCCCATTGGTGGATGTGATCCTGGCAGCCAGCCCAGGTGTGTTCTGGTCCTGTTGATTGAGCTGAGAAGGACCTATAATAAACCTTCAAGACCATGGGCTCTAGCCCATGGTCTCGAACGGCATACTATAGCATGCCGTTTTCCATCATTTTTGAGGATTTGAAAAAAAGACGAAAATCACCCCGAGACCATGGGCTATAGCCCATCGTCTCGGAGTCATCTTCGTCTTTTTTTTCAAATCCTCGTTTTTCATCATTTATGACCATGGCGATGGGCTATAGCCCATGGTCTCGAACGGCATACTATAGCATGCCGTTTTCCATCATTTTTGAGGATTTGAAGAAAAAAAAGAAAATCACTCCGAGACCATGGGCTATAGCCCATCGTCTCGGAGTCATTTTCGTCTTTTTTTCAAATCCTCGTTTTTCATCATTTATGACCATGGCGATGGGCTATAGCCCATGGTCTCGAACGGCATACTATAGCATGCCGTTTTCCATAATTTTTGAGGATTTGAAAAAAAGACGAAAATGACTCCGAGACCATGGGCTATAGCCCATCGTCTCGGAGTCATTTTCGTATTTTTTTCAAATCCTCGTTTTTCATAATTTATGACCATGGCGATGGGCTATAGCCCATGGTCTCGAACGGCATACTATAGCATGCCGTTTTCCATCATTTTTGAGGATTTGAAAAAAAGGCGAAAATGACTCCGAGACCATGGGCTATAGCCCATCGTCTCGGAGTCATTTTCGTCTTTTTTTCAAATCCTCGTTTTTCATAATTTATGACCATGGCGATGGGCTATAGCCCATGGTCTCGAACGGCATACTATAGCATGCCGTTTTCCATCATTTTTGAGGATTTGAAAAAAAGACGAAAATCACTCCGAGACCATGGGCTATAGCCCATCGTCTCGGAGTCATTTTCGTCTTTTTTTCAAATCCTTGTTTTTCATCATTTATGACCATGGCGATGAGCTATAGCCCATAGTCTCGAACGGCATACTATAGCATGCCGTTTTCCATCATTTTTGAGGATTTGAAAAAAAGACGAAAATCACTCCGAGACCATGGGCTATAGCCCATGGTCTCGGAGTCATTTTCGTCTTTTTTTCAAATCCTTGTTTTTCATCATTTATGACCATGGCGATGGGCTATAGCCCATGGTCTCTAACGGCATACTATAGCATGCCGTTTTCCATCATTTTTGAGGATTTGAAAAAAAGAAAAAAATCACTCCGAGACCATGGGCTATAGCCCATCGTCTCGGAGTGATTTTCGTCTTTTTTTCAAATCCTCGTTTTTCATCATTTATGACCATGGCGATGGGCTATAGCCCATGGTCTCGAACGGCATACTATAGCATGCCGTTTTCCATCATTTTTGAGGATTTGAAAAAAAGACGAAAATCACTCCGAGACCATGGGCTATAGCCCATCGTCTCGGAGTCATTTTCGTCTTTTTTTCAAATCCTCGTTTTTCATCATTTATGACCATGGCGATGGGCTATAGCCCATGGTCTCGAACGGCATACTATAGCATGCCGTTTTCCATCATTTTTGAGGATTTGAAAAAAAGACGAAAATGACTCCGAGACCATGGGCTATAGCCCATCGTCTCGGAGTCATTTTCGTCTTTTTTTCAAATCCTCAAAAAAAAGGACGATGGGCTATAGCCCATCGTCTCGGAGTCATTTTCGTCTTTTTTTCAAATCCTTGTTTTTCATCATTTATGACCATGGCGATTGGCTATAGCCCATGGTCTCGAACGGCATACTATAGCATGCCGCTTTCCATCATTTTTGAGGATTTGAAAAAGAAAAAAAAATCACTCCGAGACCATGGGCTATAGCCCATCGTCTCGGAGTCATTTTCGTCTTTTTTTCAAATCCTTGTTTTTCATCATTTATGACAATGGCGATGGGCTATAGCCCATGGTCTCGAACGGCATACTATAGCATGCCGTTTTCCATCATTTTTGAGGATTTGAAAACATAGACAGCAGCTTATCACAGAGTGCCACCATGCTCTCTGAGAATCTCCTCAGCTTTCCATCTCTTTCCAGTTCTCTTCTGGATGTTATTCTCCAAAACATGCTGCAGAGTGAAAGTAGGAGGAACTCAGCTGGATTTGAACTCACAACCTCTGGCTCACATGGACATCATCTTAACAAGGGTGCCACTGAGCTCTCAGTGAATTTTAGGTTGTAAGTTGTTCTTCTTGGTGTTACTTTTGAAATGGGGCCTTGGGATCATGTACAGAGCATTTTAATGGTGCTGTGCATCAAAGGTGTCTTTAGTGCTTTTAAGTGTTATCGTGGATGTTAATCAGATAATACAGAGGAGAAACCATGACAGGACACAGACAGCCTCCCCATTGGTGGATGTGATCCTGGCAGCCAGCCCAGGTGTGTTCTGGTCCTGTTGATTGAGCTGAGAAGGACCTATAAACCTTCAAGACCATGGGCTCTAGCCCATGGTCTCGAACGGCATACTATAGCATAACGTTTTCCATCATTTTTGAGGATTTAAAAAAAAGACGAAAATCACCCCGAGACCATGGGCTATAGCCCATCGTCTCGGAGTCATTTTCGTCTTTTTTTCAAATCCTCGTTTTTCATCATTTATGACCATGGCGATGGGCTATAGCCCATGGTCTCGAACGGCATACTATAGCATGCCGTTTTCCATCATTTTTGAGCATTTGAAAAAAAAAGAAAATCACTTCGAGACCATGGGCTATAGCCCATCGTCTCGGAGTCATTTTCGTCTTTTTTTCAAATCCTTGTTTTTCATCATTTATGACAATGGCGATGGGCTATAGCCCATGGTCTCGAACGGCATACTATAGCATGCCGTTTTCCATCATTTTTGAGGATTTGAAAACATAGACAGCAGCTTATCACAGAGTGCCACCATGCTCTCTGAGAATCTCCTCAGCTTTCCATCTCTTTCCAGTTCTCTTCTGGATGTTATTCTCCAAAACATGCTGCAGAGTGAAAGTAGGAGGAACTCAGCTGGATTTGAACTCACAACCTCTGGCTCACATGGACATCATCTTAACAAGGGTGCCACTGAGCTCTCAGTGAATTTTAGGTTGTAAGTTGTTCTTCTTGGTGTTACTTTTGAAATGGGGCCTTGGGATCATGTACAGAGCATTTTAATGGTGCTGTGCATCAAAGGTGTCTTTAGTGCTTTTAAGTGTTATCGTGGATGTTAATCAGATAATACAGAGGAGAAACCATGACAGGACACAGACAGCCTCCCCATTGGTGGATGTGATCCTGGCAGCCAGCCCAGGTGTGTTCTGGTCCTGTTGATTGAGCTGAGAAGGACCTATAAACCTTCAAGACCATGGGCTCTAGCCCATGGTCTCGAACGGCATACTATAGCATAACGTTTTCCATCATTTTTGAGGATTTAAAAAAAAGACGAAAATCACCCCGAGACCATGGGCTATAGCCCATCGTCTCGGAGTCATTTTCGTCTTTTTTTCAAATCCTCGTTTTTCATCATTTATGACCATGGCGATGGGCTATAGCCCATGGTCTCGAACGGCATACTATAGCATGCCGTTTTCCATCATTTTTGAGCATTTGAAAAAAAAAGAAAATCACTTCGAGACCATGGGCTATAGCCCATCGTCTCGGAGTCATTTTCGTCTTTTTTTCAAATCCTTGTTTTTCATCATTTATGACAATGGCGATGGGCTATAGCCCATGGTCTCGAACGGCATACTATAGCATGCCGTTTTCCATCATTTTTGAGGATTTGAAAACATAGACAGCAGCTTATCACAGAGTGCCACCATGCTCTCTGAGAATCTCCTCAGCTTTCCATCTCTTTCCAGTTCTCTTCTGGATGTTATTCTCCAAAACATGCTGCAGAGTGAAAGTAGGAGGAACTCAGCTGGATTTGAACTCACAACCTCTGGCTCACATGGACATCATCTTAACAAGGGTGCCACTGAGCTCTCAGTGAATTTTAGGTTGTAAGTTGTTCTTCTTGGTGTTACTTTTGAAATGGGGCCTTGGGATCATGTACAGAGCATTTTAATGGTGCTGTGCATCAAAGGTGTCTTTAGTGCTTTTAAGTGTTATCGTGGATGTTAATCAGATAATACAGAGGAGAAACCATGACAGGACACAGACAGCCTCCCCATTGGTGGATGTGATCCTGGCAGCCAGCCCAGGTGTGTTCTGGTCCTGTTGATTGAGCTGAGAAGGACCTATAAACCTTCAAGACCATGGGCTCTAGCCCATGGTCTCGAACGGCATACTATAGCATGCCGTTTTCCATCATTTTTGAGGATTTGAAAAAAAGACGAAAATCACCCCGAGACCATGGGCCCATCGTCTCGGAGTCATTTTCGTCTTTTTTTTCAAATCCTCGTTTTTCATCATTTATGACCATGGCGATGGGCTATAGCCCATGGTCTCGAACGGCATACTATAGCATGCCGTTTTCCATCATTTTTGAGGATTTGAAAAAAAGACGAAAATGACTCCGAGACCATGGGCTATAGCCCATCGTCTCGGAGTCATTTTCGTCTTTTTTTCAAATCCTCGTTTTTCATAATTTATGACCATGGCGATGGGCTATAGCCCATGGTCTCGAACGGCATACTATAGCATGCCGTTTTCCATCATTTTTGAGGATTTGAAAACATAGACAGCAGCTTATCACAGAGTGCCACCATGCTCTCTGAGAATCTCCTCAGCTTTCCATCTCTTTCCAGTTCTCTTCTGGATGTTATTCTCCAAAACATGCTGCAGAGTGAAAGTAGGAGGATCTCAGCTGGATTTGAACTCACAACCTCTGGCTCACATGGACATCATCTTAACAAGGGTGCCACTGAGCTCTCAGTGAATTTTAGGTTGTAAGTTGTTCTTCTTGGTGTTACTTTTGAAATGGGGCCTTGGGATCATGTACAGAGCATTTTAATGGTGCTGTGCATCAAAGGTGTCTTTAGTGCTTTTAAGTGTTATCGTGGATGTTAATCAGATAATACAGAGGAGAAACCATGACAGGACACAGACAGCCTCCCCATTGGTGGATGTGATCCTGGCAGCCAGCCCAGGTGTGTTCTGGTCCTGTTGATTGAGCTGAGAAGGACCTATAATAAACCTTCAAGACCATGGGCTCTAGCCCATGGTCTCGAACGGCATACTATAGCATGCCGTTTTCCATCATTTTTGAGGATTTGAAAAAAAGACGAAAATCACCCCGAGACCATGGGCTATAGCCCATCGTCTCGGAGTCATTTTCGTCTTTTTTTTCAAATCCTCGTTTTTCATCATTTATGACCATGGCGATGGGCTATAGCCCATGGTCTCGAACGGCATACTATAGCATGCCGTTTTCCATCATTTTTGAGGATTTGGAAAAAAAAAGAAAATCACTCCGAGACCATGGGCTATAGCCCATCGTCTCGGAGTCATTTTCGTCTTTTTTCCAAATCCTCGTTTTCATCATTTATGACCATGGCGATGGGCTATAGCCCATGGTCTCTAACGGCATACTATAGCATGCCGTTTTCCATCATTTTTGAGGATTTGAAAAAAAGACGAAAATGACTCCGAGACCATGGGCTATAGCCCATCGTCTCGGAGTCATTTTCGTCTTTTTTTCAAATCCTCGTTTTTCATCATTTATGACCATGGCGATGGGCTATAGCCCATGGTCTTGAACGGCATACTATAGCATGCCGTTTTCCCACATTTTTGAGCATTTGAAAAAAAAAGAAAATCACTTCGAGACCATGGGCTATAGCCCCTCGTCTCGGAGTCATTTTCGTCTTTTTTTCAAATCCTTGTTTTTCATCATTTATGACAATGGCGATGGGCTATAGCCCATGGTCTCGAACGGCATACTATAGCATGCCGTTTTCCATCATTTTTGAGGATTTGAAAACATAGACAGCAGCTTATCACAGAGTGCCACCATGCTCTCTGAGAATCTCCTCAGCTTTCCATCTCTTTCCAGTTCTCTTCTGGATGTTATTCTCCAAAACATGCTGCAGAGTGAAAGTAGGAGGAACTCAGCTGGATTTGAACTCACAACCTCTGGCTCACATGGACATCATCTTAACAAGGGTGCCACTGAGCTCTCAGTGAATTTTAGGTTGTAAGTTGTTCTTCTTGGTGTTACTTTTGAAATGGGGCCTTGGGATCATGTACAGAGCATTTTAATGGTGCTGTGCATCAAAGGTGTCTTTAGTGCTTTTAAGTGTTATCGTGGATGTTAATCAGATAATACAGAGGAGAAACCATGACAGGACACAGACAGCCTCCCCATTGGTGGATGTGATCCTGGCAGCCAGCCCAGGTGTGTTCTGGTCCTGTTGATTGAGCTGAGAAGGACCTATAAACCTTCAAGACCATGGGCTCTAGCCCATGGTCTCGAACGGCATACTATAGCATGCCGTTTTCCATCATTTTTGAGGATTTGAAAAAAAGACGAAAATCACCCCGAGACCATGGGCCCATCGTCTCGGAGTCATTTTCGTCTTTTTTTCAAATCCTCGTTTTTCATCATTTATGACCATGGCGATGGGCTATAGCCCATGGTCTCGAACGGCATACTATAGCATGCCGTTTTCCATAATTTTTGAGGATTTGAAAAAAAGACGAAAATGACTCCGAGACCATGGGCTATAGCCCATCGTCTCGGAGTCATTTTCGTCTTTTTTTAAAATCCTCGTTTTTCATAATTTATGACCATGGCGATGGGCTATAGCCCATGGTCTCGAACGGCATACTATAGCATGCCGTTTTCCATCATTTTTGAGGATTTGAAAAAAAGACGAAAATCACTCCGAGACCATGGGCTATAGCCCATCGTCTCGGAGTCATTTTCGTCTTTTTTTCAAATCCTTGTTTTTCATCATTTATGACCATGGCGATGAGCTATAGCCCATAGTCTCGAACGGCATACTATAGCATGCCGTTTTCCATCATTTTTGAGGATTTGAAAAAAAGACGAAAATCACTCCGAGACCATGGGCTATAGCCCATGGTCTCGGAGTCATTTTCGTCTTTTTTTCAAATCCTTGTTTTTCATCATTTATGACCATGGCGATGGGCTATAGCCCATGGTCTCTAACGGCATACTATAGCATGCCGTTTTCCATCATTTTTGAGGATTTGAAAAAAAGAAAAAAATCACTCCGAGACCATGGGCTATAGCCCATCGTCTCGGAGTGATTTTCGTCTTTTTTTCAAATCCTCGTTTTTCATCATTTATGACCATGGCGATGGGCTATAGCCCATGGTCTCGAACGGCATACTATAGCATGCCGTTTTCCATCATTTTTGAGGATTTGAAAAAAAGACGAAAATCACTCCGAGACCATGGGCTATAGCCCATCGTCTCGGGGTCATTTTCGTCTTTTTTTCAAATCCTCGTTTTTCATCATTTATGACCATGGCGATGGGCTATAGCCCATGGTCTCGAACGGCATACTATAGCATGCCGTTTTCCATCATTTTTGAGGATTTGAAAAAAAGACGAAAATGACTCCGAGACCATGGGCTATAGCCCATCGTCTCGGAGTCATTTTCGTCTTTTTTTCAAATCCTTGTTTTTCATCATTTATGACCATGGCGATGGGCTATAGCCCATGGTCTTGAACGGCATACTATAGCATTCCGTTTTCCATCATTTTTGAGCATTTGAAAAAAAATAGAAAATCACTCCGAGACCATGGGCTATAGCCCATGGTCTCGGAGTCATTTTCGTCTTTTTTTCAAATCCTCGTTTTTCATCATTTATGACCATGGCGATGGGCTATAGCCCATGGTCTCGAACGGCATACTATAGCATGCTGTTTTCCATCATTTTTGAGGATTTGAAAAAAGGACGAAAATCACTCCGAGACCATGGGCTATAGCCCATCGTCTCGGAGTCATTTTCGTCTTTTTTTCAAATCCTTGTTTTTCATCATTTATGACCATGGCGATTGGCTATAGCCCATGGTCTCGAACGGCATACTATAGCATGCCGCTTTCCATCATTTTTGAGGATTTGAAAAAGAAAAAAAAATCACTCCGAGACCATGGGCTATAGCCTATCGTCTCGGAGTCATTTTCGTCTTTTTTTCAAATCCTCGTTTTTCATCATTTATGACCATGGCGATGGGCTATAGCCCATGGTCTCGAACGGCATACTATAGCATGCCGTTTTCCATCATTTTTGAGGATTTGAAAAAAAGACGAAAATGACTCCGAGACCATGGGCTATAGCCCATCGTCTCGGAGTCATTTTCGTCTTTTTTTCAAATCCTCGTTTTTCATAATTTATGACCATGGCGATGGGCTATAGCCCATGGTCTCGAACGGCATACTATAGCATGCCGTTTTCCATCATTTTTGAGGATTTGAAAAAAAGACGAAAATGACTCCGAGACCATGGGCTATAGCCCATCGTCTCGGAGTCATTTTCGTCTTTTTTTTCAAATCCTCGTTTTTCATCATTTATGACCATGGCGATGGGCTATAGCCCATGGTCTCGAACGGCATACTATAGCATGCCGTTTTCCATCATTTTTGAGGATTTGAAAAAAAAAAGAAAATCACTCCGAGACCATGGGCTATAGCCCATCGTCTCGGAGTCATTTTCGTCTTTTTTTCAAATCCTCGTTTTCATCATTTATGACCATGGCGATGGGCTATAGCCCATGGTCTCTAACGGCATACTATAGCATGCCGTTTTCCATCATTTTTGAGGATTTGAAAAAAAGACGAAAATGACTCCGAGACCATGGGCTATAGCCCATCGTCTCGGAGTCATTTTCGTCTTTTTTTCAAATCCTCGTTTTTCATCATTTATGACCATGGCGATGGGCTATAGCCCATGGTCTTGAACGGCATACTATAGCATGCCGTTTTCCATCATTTTTGAGCATTTGAAAAAAAAAGAAAATCACTTCGAGACCATGGGCTATAGCCCCTCGTCTCGGAGTCATTTTCGTCTTTTTTTCAAATTCTTGTTTTTCATCATTTATGACAATGGCGATGGGCTATAGCCCATGGTCTCGAACGGCATACTATAGCATGCCGTTTTCCATCATTTTTGAGGATTTGAAAACATAGACAGCAGCTTATCACAGAGTGCCACCATGCTCTCTGAGAATCTCCTCAGCTTTCCATCTCTTTCCAGTTCTCTTCTGGATGTTATTCTCCAAAACATGCTGCAGAGTGAAAGTAGGAGGAACTCAGCTGGATTTGAACTCACAACCTCTGGCTCACATGGACATCATCTTAACAAGGGTGCCACTGAGCTCTCAGTGAATTTTAGGTTGTAAGTTGTTCTTCTTGGTGTTACTTTTGAAATGGGGCCTTGGGATCATGTACAGAGCATTTGAATGGTGCTGTGCATCAAAGGTGTCTTTAGTGCTTTTAAGTGTTATCGTGGATGTTAATCAGATAATACAGAGGAGAAACCATGACAGGACACAGACAGCCTCCCCATTGGTGGATGTGATCCTGGCAGCCAGCCCAGGTGTGTTCTGGTCCTGTTGATTGAGCTGAGAAGGACCTATAAACCTTCAAGACCATGGGCTCTAGCCCATGGTCTCGAACGGCATACTATAGCATGCCGTTTTCCATCATTTTTGAGGATTTGAAAAAAAGACGAAAATCACCCCGAGACCATGGGCCCATCGTCTCGGAGTCATTTTCGTCTTTTTTTCAAATCCTCGTTTTTCATCATTTATGACCATGGCGATGGGCTATAGCCCATGGTCTCGAACGGCATACTATAGCATGCCGTTTTCCATAATTTTTGAGGATTTGAAAAAAAGACGAAAATGACTCCGAGACCATGGGCTATAGCCCATCGTCTCGGAGTCATTTTCGTCTTTTTTTCAAATCCTCGTTTTTCATAATTTATGACCATGGCGATGGGCTATAGCCCATGGTCTCGAACGGCATACTATAGCATGCCGTTTTCCATCATTTTTGAGGATTTGAAAAAAAGGCGAAAATGACTCCGAGACCATGGGCTATAGCCCATCGTCTCGGAGTCATTTTCGTCTTTTTTTCAAATCCTCGTTTTTCATAATTTATGACCATGGCGATGGGCTATAGCCCATGGTCTCGAACGGCATACTATAGCATGCCGTTTTCCATCATTTTTGAGGATTTGAAAAAAAGACGAAAATCACTCCGAGACCATGGGCTATAGCCCATCGTCTCGGAGTCATTTTCGTCTTTTTTTCAAATCCTTGTTTTTCATCATTTATGACCATGGCGATGAGCTATAGCCCATAGTCTCGAACGGCATACTATAGCATGCCGTTTTCCATCATTTTTGAGGATTTGAAAAAAAGACGAAAATCACTCCGAGACCATGGGCTATAGCCCATGGTCTCGGAGTCATTTTCGTCTTTTTTTCAAATCCTTGTTTTTCATCATTTATGACCATGGCGATGGGCTATAGCCCATGGTCTCTAACGGCATACTATAGCATGCCGTTTTCCATCATTTTTGAGGATTTGAAAAAAAGAAAAAAATCACTCCGAGACCATGGGCTATAGCCCATCGTCTCGGAGTGATTTTCGTCTTTTTTTCAAATCCTCGTTTTTCATCATTTATGACCATGGCGATGGGCTATAGCCCATGGTCTCGAACGGCATACTATAGCATGCCGTTTTCCATCATTTTTGAGGATTTGAAAAAAAGACGAAAATCACTCCGAGACCATGGGCTATAGCCCATCGTCTCGGGGTCATTTTCGTCTTTTTTTAAAATCCTCGTTTTTCATCATTTATGACCATGGCGATGGGCTATAGCCCATGGTCTCGAACGGCATACTATAGCATGCCGTTTTCCATCATTTTTGAGGATTTGAAAAAAAGACGAAAATGACTCCGAGACCATGGGCTATAGCCCATCGTCTCGGAGTCATTTTCGTCTTTTTTTCAAATCCTTGTTTTTCATCATTTATGACCATGGCGATGGGCTATAGCCCATGGTCTTGAACGGCATACTATAGCATTCCGTTTTCCATCATTTTTGAGCATTTGAAAAAAAAAAGAAAATCACTCCGAGACCATGGGCTATAGCCCATGGTCTCGGAGTCATTTTCGTCTTTTTTTCAAATCCTCGTTTTTCATCATTTATGACCATGGCGATGGGCTATAGCCCATGGTCTCGAACGGCATACTATAGCATGCTGTTTTCCATCATTTTTGAGGATTTGAAAAAAGGACGAAAATCACTCCGAGACCATGGGCTATAGCCCATCGTCTCGGAGTCATTTTCGTCTTTTTTTCAAATCCTTGTTTTTCATCATTTATGACCATGGCGATTGGCTATAGCCCATGGTCTCGAACGGCATACTATAGCATGCCGCTTTCCATCATTTTTGAGGATTTGAAAAAGAAAAAAAAATCACTCCGAGACCATGGGCTATAGCCTATCGTCTCGGAGTCATTTTCGTCTTTTTTTCAAATCCTCGTTTTTCATCATTTATGACCATGGCGATGGGCTATAGCCCATGGTCTCGAACGGCATACTATAGCATGCCGTTTTCCATCATTTTTGAGGATTTGAAAAAAAGACGAAAATGACTCCGAGACCATGGGCTATAGCCCATCGTCTCGGAGTCATTTTCGTCTTTTTTTCAAATCCTCGTTTTTCATAATTTATGACCATGGCGATGGGCTATAGCCCATGGTCTCGAACGGCATACTATAGCATGCCGTTTTCCATCATTTTTGAGGATTTGAAAACATAGACAGCAGCTTATCACAGAGTGCCACCATGCTCTCTGAGAATCTCCTCAGCTTTCCATCTCTTTCCAGTTCTCTTCTGGATGTTATTCTCCAAAACATGCTGCAGAGTGAAAGTAGGAGGATCTCAGCTGGATTTGAACTCACAACCTCTGGCTCACATGGACATCATCTTAACAAGGGTGCCACTGAGCTCTCAGTGAATTTTAGGTTGTAAGTTGTTCTTCTTGGTGTTACTTTTGAAATGGGGCCTTGGGATCATGTACAGAGCATTTGAATGGTGCTGTGCATCAAAGGTGTCTTTAGTGCTTTTAAGTGTTATCGTGGATGTTAATCAGATAATACAGAGGAGAAACCATGACAGGACACAGACAGCCTCCCCATTGGTGGATGTGATCCTGGCAGCCAGCCCAGGTGTGTTCTGGTCCTGTTGATTGAGCTGAGAAGGACCTATAATAAACCTTCAAGACCATGGGCTCTAGCCCATGGTCTCGAACGGCATACTATAGCATGCCGTTTTCCATCATTTTTGAGGATTTGAAAAAAAGACGAAAATCACCCCGAGACCATGGGCTATAGCCCATCGTCTCGGAGTCATTTTCGTCTTTTTTTTCAAATCCTCGTTTTTCATCATTTATGACCATGGCGAT
This sequence comes from Electrona antarctica, assembly GCF_951216825.1. NCBI lineage: Eukaryota > Metazoa > Chordata > Actinopteri > Myctophiformes > Myctophidae > Electrona > Electrona antarctica. The sequence goes on along the minus strand of NW_027637464.1, from coordinate 40,260 downwards.
GGGCTATAGCCCATGGTCTCGAACGGCATACTATAGCATGCGGTTTTCCATCATTTTTGAGGATTTGAAAAAAAAAAGAAAATCACTCCGAGACCATGGGCTATAGCCCATCGTCTCGGAGTCATTTTCGTCTTTTTTTCAAATCCTCGTTTTCATCATTTATGACCATGGCGATGGGCTATAGCCCATGGTCTCTAACGGCATACTATAGCATGCCGTTTTCCATCATTTTTGAGGATTTGAAAAAAAGACGAAAATGACTCCGAGACCATGGGCTATAGCCCATCGTCTCGGAGTCATTTTCGTCTTTTTTTCAAATCCTCGTTTTTCATCATTTATGACCATGGCGATGGGCTATAGCCCATGGTCTTGAACGGCATACTATAGCATGCCGTTTTCCATCATTTTTGAGCATTTGAAAAAAAAAGAAAATCACTTCGAGACCATGGGCTATAGCCCCTCGTCTCGGAGTCATTTTCGTCTTTTTTTCAAATCCTTGTTTTTCATCATTTATGACAATGGCGATGGGCTATAGCCCATGGTCTCGAACGGCATACTATAGCATGCCGTTTTCCATCATTTTTGAGGATTTGAAAACATAGACAGCAGCTTATCACAGAGTGCCACCATGCTCTCTGAGAATCTCCTCAGCTTTCCATCTCTTTCCAGTTCTCTTCTGGATGTTATTCTCCAAAACATGCTGCAGAGTGAAAGTAGGAGGAACTCAGCTGGATTTGAACTCACAACCTCTGGCTCACATGGACATCATCTTAACAAGGGTGCCACTGAGCTCTCAGTGAATTTTAGGTTGTAAGTTGTTCTTCTTGGTGTTACTTTTGAAATGGGGCCTTGGGATCATGTACAGAGCATTTTAATGGTGCTGTGCATCAAAGGTGTCTTTAGTGCTTTTAAGTGTTATCGTGGATGTTAATCAGATAATACAGAGGAGAAACCATGACAGGACACAGACAGCCTCCCCATTGGTGGATGTGATCCTGGCAGCCAGCCCAGGTGTGTTCTGGTCCTGTTGATTGAGCTGAGAAGGACCTATAAACCTTCAAGACCATGGGCTCTAGCCCATGGTCTCGAACGGCATACTATAGCATGCCGTTTTCCATAATTTTTGAGGATTTGAAAAAAAGACGAAAATCACCCCGAGACCATGGGCCCATCGTCTCGGAGTCATTTTCGTCTTTTTTTCAAATCCTCGTTTTTCATCATTTATGACCATGGCGATGGGCTATAGCCCATGGTCTCGAACGGCATACTATAGCATGCCGTTTTCCATAATTTTTGAGGATTTGAAAAAAAGACGAAAATGACTCCGAGACCATGGGCTATAGCCCATCGTCTCGGAGTCATTTTCGTCTTTTTTTCAAATCCTCGTTTTTCATAATTTATGACCATGGCGATGGGCTATAGCCCATGGTCTCGAACGGCATACTATAGCATGCCGTTTTCCATCATTTTTGAGGATTTGAAAAAAAGGCGAAAATGACTCCGAGACCATGGGCTATAGCCCATCGTCTCGGAGTCATTTTCGTCTTTTTTTCAAATCCTCGTTTTTCATAATTTATGACCATGGCGATGGGCTATAGCCCATGGTCTCGAACGGCATACTATAGCATGCCGTTTTCCATCATTTTTGAGGATTTGAAAAAAAGACGAAAATCACTCCGAGACCATGGGCTATAGCCCATCGTCTCGGAGTCATTTTCGTCTTTTTTTCAAATCCTTGTTTTTCATCATTTATGACCATGGCGATGAGCTATAGCCCATAGTCTCGAACGGCATACTATAGCATGCCGTTTTCCATCATTTTTGAGGATTTGAAAAAAAGACGAAAATCACTCCGAGACCATGGGCTATAGCCCATGGTCTCGGAGTCATTTTCGTCTTTTTTTCAAATCCTTGTTTTTCATCCTTTATGACCATGGCGATGGGCTATAGCCCATGGTCTCTAACGGCATACTATAGCATGCCGTTTTCCATCATTTTTGAGGATTTGAAAAAAAGAAAAAAATCACTCCGAGACCATGGGCTATAGCCCATCGTCTCGGAGTGATTTTCGTCTTTTTTTCAAATCCTCGTTTTTCATCATTTATGACCATGGCGATGGGCTATAGCCCATGGTCTCGAACGGCATACTATAGCATGCCGTTTTCCATCATTTTTGAGGATTTGAAAAAAAGACGAAAATCACTCCGAGACCATGGGCTATAGCCCATCGTCTCGGAGTCATTTTCGTCTTTTTTTCAAATCCTCGTTTTTCATCATTTATGACCATGGCGATGGGCTATAGCCCATGGTCTCGAACGGCATACTATAGCATGCCGTTTTCCATCATTTTTGAGGATTTGAAAAAAAGACGAAAATGACTCCGAGACCATGGGCTATAGCCCATCGTCTCGGAGTCATTTTCGTCTTTTTTTCAAATCCTTGTTTTTCATCATTTATGACCATGGCGATGGGCTATAGCCCATGGTCTTGAACGGCATACTATAGCATTCCGTTTTCCATCATTTTTGAGCATTTGAAAAAAAAGAAGAAAATCACTCCGAGACCATGGGCTATAGCCCATGGTCTCGGAGTCATTTTCGTCTTTTTTTCAAATCCTCGTTTTTCATCATTTATGACCATGGCGATGGGCTATAGCCCATGGTCTCGAACGGCATACTATAGCATGCTGTTTTCCATCATTTTTGAGGATTTGAAAAAAGGACGAAAATCACTCCGAGACCATGGGCTATAGCCCATCGTCTCGGAGTCATTTTCGTCTTTTTTTCAAATCCTTGTTTTTCATCATTTATGACCATGGCGATTGGCTATAGCCCATGGTCTCGAACGGCATACTATAGCATGCCGTTTTCCATAATTTTTGAGGATTTGAAAAAAAGACGAAAATCACCCCGAGACCATGGGCCCATCGTCTCGGAGTCATTTTCGTCTTTTTTTCAAATCCTCGTTTTTCATCATTTATGACCATGGCGATGGGCTATAGCCCATGGTCTTGAACGGCATACTATAGCATTCCGTTTTCCATCATTTTTGAGGATTTGAAAAAAAAGAAGAAAATCACTCCGAGACCATGGGCTATAGCCCATGGTCTCGGAGTCATTTTCGTCTTTTTTTCAAATCCTCGTTTTTCATCATTTATGACCATGGCGATGGGCTATAGCCCATGGTCTCGAACGGCATACTATAGCATGCTGTTTTCCATCATTTTTGAGGATTTGAAAAAAGGACGAAAATCACTCCGAGACCATGGGCTATAGCCCATCGTCTCGGAGTCATTTTCGTCTTTTTTTCAAATCCTTGTTTTTCATCATTTATGACCATGGCGATTGGCTATAGCCCATGGTCTCGAACGGCATACTATAGCATGCCGTTTTCCATAATTTTTGAGGATTTGAAAAAAAGACGAAAATCACCCCGAGACCATGGGCCCATCGTCTCGGAGTCATTTTCGTCTTTTTTTCAAATCCTCGTTTTTCATCATTTATGACCATGGCGATGGGCTATAGCCCATGGTCTCGAACGGCATACTATAGCATGCCGTTTTCCATAATTTTTGAGGATTTGAAAAAAAGACGAAAATGACTCCGAGACCATGGGCTATAGCCCATCGTCTCGGAGTCATTTTCGTCTTTTTTTCAAATCCTCGTTTTTCATAATTTATGACCATGGCGATGGGCTATAGCCCATGGTCTCGAACGGCATACTATAGCATGCCGTTTTCCATCATTTTTGAGGATTTGAAAAAAAGGCGAAAATGACTCCGAGACCATGGGCTATAGCCCATCGTCTCGGAGTCATTTTCGTCTTTTTTTCAAATCCTCGTTTTTCATAATTTATGACCATGGCGATGGGCTATAGCCCATGGTCTCGAACGGCATACTATAGCATGCCGTTTTCCATCATTTTTGAGGATTTGAAAAAAAGACGAAAATCACTCCGAGACCATGGGCTATAGCCCATCGTCTCGGAGTCATTTTCGTCTTTTTTTCAAATCCTTGTTTTTCATCATTTATGACCATGGCGATGAGCTATAGCCCATAGTCTCGAACGGCATACTATAGCATGCCGTTTTCCATCATTTTTGAGGATTTGAAAAAAAGACGAAAATCACTCCGAGACCATGGGCTATAGCCCATGGTCTCGGAGTCATTTTCGTCTTTTTTTCAAATCCTTGTTTTTCATCCTTTATGACCATGGCGATGGGCTATAGCCCATGGTCTCTAACGGCATACTATAGCATGCCGTTTTCCATCATTTTTGAGGATTTGAAAAAAAGAAAAAAATCACTCCGAGACCATGGGCTATAGCCCATCGTCTCGGAGTGATTTTCGTCTTTTTTTCAAATCCTCGTTTTTCATCATTTATGACCATGGCGATGGGCTATAGCCCATGGTCTCGAACGGCATACTATAGCATGCCGTTTTCCATCATTTTTGAGGATTTGAAAAAAAGACGAAAATCACTCCGAGACCATGGGCTATAGCCCATCGTCTCGGAGTCATTTTCGTCTTTTTTTCAAATCCTCGTTTTTCATCATTTATGACCATGGCGATGGGCTATAGCCCATGGTCTCGAACGGCATACTATAGCATGCCGTTTTCCATCATTTTTGAGGATTTGAAAAAAAGACGAAAATGACTCCGAGACCATGGGCTATAGCCCATCGTCTCGGAGTCATTTTCGTCTTTTTTTCAAATCCTTGTTTTTCATCATTTATGACCATGGCGATGGGCTATAGCCCATGGTCTTGAACGGCATACTATAGCATTCCGTTTTCCATCATTTTTGAGCATTTGAAAAAAAAGAAGAAAATCACTCCGAGACCATGGGCTATAGCCCATGGTCTCGGAGTCATTTTCGTCTTTTTTTCAAATCCTCGTTTTTCATCATTTATGACCATGGCGATGGGCTATAGCCCATGGTCTCGAACGGCATACTATAGCATGCTGTTTTCCATCATTTTTGAGGATTTGAAAAAAGGACGAAAATCACTCCGAGACCATGGGCTATAGCCCATCGTCTCGGAGTCATTTTCGTCTTTTTTTCAAATCCTTGTTTTTCATCATTTATGACCATGGCGATTGGCTATAGCCCATGGTCTCGAACGGCATACTATAGCATTCCGCTTTCCATCATTTTTGAGGATTTGAAAAAGAAAAAAAAATCACTCCGAGACCATGGGCTATAGCCTATCGTCTCGGAGTCATTTTCGTCTTTTTTTCAAATCCTCGTTTTTCATCATTTATGACCATGGCGATGGGCTATAGCCCATGGTCTCGAACGGCATACTATAGCATGCCGTTTTCCATCATTTTTGAGGATTTGAAAAAAAGACGAAAATGACTCCGAGACCATGGGCTATAGCCCATCGTCTCGGAGTCATTTTCGTCTTTTTTTCAAATCCTCGTTTTTCATAATTTATGACCATGGCGATGGGCTATAGCCCATGGTCTCGAACGGCATACTATAGCATGCCGTTTTCCATCATTTTTGAGGATTTGAAAACATAGACAGCAGCTTATCACAGAGTGCCACCATGCTCTCTGAGAATCTCCTCAGCTTTCCATCTCTTTCCAGTTCTCTTCTGGATGTTATTCTCCAAAACATGCTGCAGAGTGAAAGTAGGAGGATCTCAGCTGGATTTGAACTCACAACCTCTGGCTCACATGGACATCATCTTAACAAGGGTGCCACTGAGCTCTCAGTGAATTTTAGGTTGTAAGTTGTTCTTCTTGGTGTTACTTTTGAAATGGGGCCTTGGGATCATGTACAGAGCATTTTAATGGTGCTGTGCATCAAAGGTGTCTTTAGTGCTTTTAAGTGTTATCGTGGATGTTAATCAGATAATACAGAGGAGAAACCATGACAGGACACAGACAGCCTCCCCATTGGTGGATGTGATCCTGGCAGCCAGCCCAGGTGTGTTCTGGTCCTGTTGATTGAGCTGAGAAGGACCTATAATAAACCTTCAAGACCATGGGCTCTAGCCCATGGTCTCGAACGGCATACTATAGCATGCCGTTTTCCATCATTTTTGAGGATTTGAAAAAAAGACGAAAATCACCCCGAGACCATGGGCTATAGCCCATCGTCTCGGAGTCATTTTCGTCTTTTTTTTCAAATCCTCGTTTTTCATCATTTATGACCATGGCGATGGGCTATAGCCCATGGTCTCGAACGGCATACTATAGCATGCCGTTTTCCATCATTTTTGAGGATTTGAAAAAAAAAAGAAAATCACTCCGAGACCATGGGCTATAGCCCATCGTCTCGGAGTCATTTTCGTCTTTTTTTCAAATCCTCGTTTTTCATAATTTATGACCATGGCGATGGGCTATAGCCCATGGTCTCGAACGGCATACTATAGCATGCCGTTTTCCATCATTTTTGAGGATTTGAAAAAAAGGCGAAAATGACTCCGAGACCATGGGCTATAGCCCATCGTCTCGGAGTCATTTTCGTCTTTTTTTCAAATCCTCGTTTTTCATAATTTATGACCATGGCGATGGGCTATAGCCCATGGTCTCGAACGGCATACTATAGCATGCCGTTTTCCATCATTTTTGAGGATTTGAAAAAAAGACGAAAATCACTCCGAGACCATGGGCTATAGCCCATCGTCTCGGAGTCATTTTCGTCTTTTTTTCAAATCCTTGTTTTTCATCATTTATGACCATGGCGATGAGCTATAGCCCATAGTCTCGAACGGCATACTATAGCATGCCGTTTTCCATCATTTTTGAGGATTTGAAAAAAAGACGAAAATCACTCCGAGACCATGGGCTATAGCCCATGGTCTCGGAGTCATTTTCGTCTTTTTTTCAAATCCTTGTTTTTCATCATTTTGACCATGGCGATGGGCTATAGCCCATGGTCTCTAACGGCATACTATAGCATGCCGTTTTCCATCATTTTTGAGGATTTGAAAAAAAGAAAAAAATCACTCCGAGACCATGGGCTATAGCCCATCGTCTCGGAGTGATTTTCGTCTTTTTTTCAAATCCTCGTTTTTCATCATTTATGACCATGGCGATGGGCTATAGCCCATGGTCTCGAACGGCATACTATAGCATGCCGCTTTCCATCATTTTTGAGGATTTGAAAAAGAAAAAAAAATCACTCCGAGACCATGGGCTATAGCCTATCGTCTCGGAGTCATTTTCGTCTTTTTTTCAAATCCTCGTTTTTCATCATTTATGACCATGGCGATGGGCTATAGCCCATGGTCTCGAACGGCATACTATAGCATGCCGTTTTCCATCATTTTTGAGGATTTGAAAAAAAGACGAAAATCACCCCGAGACCATGGGCTATAGCCCATCGTCTCGGAGTCATTTTCGTCTTTTTTTTCAAATCCTCGTTTTTCATCATTTATGACCATGGCGATGGGCTATAGCCCATGGTCTCGAACGGCATACTATAGCATGCCGTTTTCCATCATTTTTGAGGATTTGAAAAAAAAAAGAAAATCACTCCGAGACCATGGGCTATAGCCCATCGTCTCGGAGTCATTTTCGTCTTTTTTTCAAATCCTCGTTTTTCATAATTTATGACCATGGCGATGGGCTATAGCCCATGGTCTCGAACGGCATACTATAGCATGCCGTTTTCCATCATTTTTGAGGATTTGAAAAAAAGGCGAAAATGACTCCGAGACCATGGGCTATAGCCCATCGTCTCGGAGTCATTTTCGTCTTTTTTTCAAATCCTCGTTTTTCATAATTTATGACCATGGCGATGGGCTATAGCCCATGGTCTCGAACGGCATACTATAGCATGCCGTTTTCCATCATTTTTGAGGATTTGAAAAAAAGACGAAAATCACTCCGAGACCATGGGCTATAGCCCATCGTCTCGGAGTCATTTTCGTCTTTTTTTCAAATCCTTGTTTTTCATCATTTATGACCATGGCGATGAGCTATAGCCCATAGTCTCGAACGGCATACTATAGCATGCCGTTTTCCATCATTTTTGAGGATTTGAAAAAAAGACGAAAATCACTCCGAGACCATGGGCTATAGCCCATGGTCTCGGAGTCATTTTCGTCTTTTTTTCAAATCCTTGTTTTTCATCATTTTGACCATGGCGATGGGCTATAGCCCATGGTCTCTAACGGCATACTATAGCATGCCGTTTTCCATCATTTTTGAGGATTTGAAAAAAAGAAAAAAATCACTCCGAGACCATGGGCTATAGCCCATCGTCTCGGAGTGATTTTCGTCTTTTTTTCAAATCCTCGTTTTTCATCATTTATGACCATGGCGATGGGCTATAGCCCATGGTCTCGAACGGCATACTATAGCATGCCGCTTTCCATCATTTTTGAGGATTTGAAAAAGAAAAAAAAATCACTCCGAGACCATGGGCTATAGCCTATCGTCTCGGAGTCATTTTCGTCTTTTTTTCAAATCCTCGTTTTTCATCATTTATGACCATGGCGATGGGCTATAGCCCATGGTCTCGAACGGCATACTATAGCATGCCGTTTTCCATAATTTTTGAGGATTTGAAAAAAAGACGAAAATGACTCCGAGACCATGGGCTATAGCCCATCGTCTCGGAGTCATTTTCGTCTTTTTTTCAAATCCTCGTTTTTCATAATTTATGACCATGGCGATGGGCTATAGCCCATGGTCTCGAACGGCATACTATAGCATGCCGTTTTCCATCATTTTTGAGGATTTGAAAACATAGACAGCAGCTTATCACAGAGTGCCACCATGCTCTCTGAGAATCTCCTCAGCTTTCCATCTCTTTCCAGTTCTCTTCTGGATGTTATTCTCCAAAACATGCTGCAGAGTGAAAGTAGGAGGATCTCAGCTGGATTTGAACTCACAACCTCTGGCTCACATGGACATCATCTTAACAAGGGTGCCACTGAGCTCTCAGTGAATTTTAGGTTGTAAGTTGTTCTTCTTGGTGTTACTTTTGAAATGGGGCCTTGGGATCATGTACAGAGCATTTTAATGGTGCTGTGCATCAAAGGTGTCTTTAGTGCTTTTAAGTGTTATCGTGGATGTTAATCAGATAATACAGAGGAGAAACCATGACAGGACACAGACAGCCTCCCCATTGGTGGATGTGATCCTGGCAGCCAGCCCAGGTGTGTTCTGGTCCTGTTGATTGAGCTGAGAAGGACCTATAATAAACCTTCAAGACCAATTGGCTCTAGCCCATGGTCTCGAACGGCATACTATAGCATGCCGTTTTCCATCATTTTTGAGGATTTGAAAAAAAGACGAAAATCACCCCGAGACCATGGGCTATAGCCCATCGTCTCGGAGTCATTTTCGTCTTTTTTTTCAAATCCTCGTTTTTCATCATTTATGACCATGGCGATGGGCTATAGCCCATGGTCTCGAACGGCATACTATAGCATGCCGTTTTCCATCATTTTTGAGGATTTGAAAAAAAAAAGAAAATCACTCCGAGACCATGGGCTATAGCCCATGGTCTCGAACGGCATACTATAGCATGCCGTTTTCCATAATTTTTGAGGATTTGAAAAAAAGACGAAAATGACTCCGAGACCATGGGCTATAGCCCATCGTCTCGGAGTCATTTTCGTCTTTTTTTCAAATCCTCGTTTTTCATCATTTATGACCATGGCGATGGGCTATAGCCCATGGTCTCGAACGGCATACTATAGCATGCCGTTTTCCATCATTTTTGAGGATTTGAAAAAAAGACGAAAATGACTCCGAGACCATGGGCTATAGCCCATCGTCTCGGAGTCATTTTCGTCTTTTTTTCAAATCCTCGTTTTTCATAATTTATGACCATGGCGATGGGCTATAGCCCATGGTCTCGAACGGCATACTATAGCATGCCGTTTTCCATCATTTTTGAGGATTTGAAAAAAAGACGAAAATGACTCCGAGACCATGGGCTATAGCCCATCGTCTCGGAGTCATTTTCGTCTTTTTTTCAAATCCTCGTTTTTCATCATTTATGACCATGGCGATGGGCTATAGCCCATGGTCTCGAACGGCATACTATAGCATGCCGTTTTCCATAATTTTTGAGGATTTGAAAACATAGACAGCAGCTTATCACAGAGTGCCACCATGCTCTCTGAGAATCTCCTCAGCTTTCCATCTCTTTCCAGTTCTCTTCTGGATGTTATTCTCCAAAACATGCTGCAGAGTGAAAGTAGGAGGAACTCAGCTGGATTTGAACTCACAACCTCTGGCTCACATGGACATCATCTTAACAAGGGTGCCACTGAGCTCTCAGTGAATTTTAGGTTGTAAGTTGTTCTTCTTGGTGTTACTTTTGAAATGGGGCCTTGGGATCATGTACAGAGCATTTTAATGGTGCTGTGCATCAAAGGTGTCTTTAGTGCTTTTAAGTGTTATCGTGGATGTTAATCAGATAATACAGAGGAGAAACCATGACAGGACACAGACAGCCTCCCCATTGGTGGATGTGATCCTGGCAGCCAGCCCAGGTGTGTTCTGGTCCTGTTGATTGAGCTGAGAAGGACCTATAAACCTTCAAGACCATGGGCTCTAGCCCATGGTCTCGAACGGCATACTATAGCAGGCCGTTTTCCATCATTTTTGAGGATTTGAAAAAAAGACGAAAATCACCCCGAGACCATGGGCCCATCGTCTCGGAGTCATTTTCGTCTTTTTTTTCAAATCCTCGTTTTTCATCATTTATGACCATGGCGATGGGCTATAGCCCATGGTCTCGAACGGCATACTATAGCATGCCGTTTTCCATAATTTTTGAGGATTTGAAAAAAAGACGAAAATGACTCCGAGACCATGGGCTATAGCCCATCGTCTCGGAGTCATTTTCGTCTTTTTTTCAAATCCTCGTTTTTCATAATTTATGACCATGGCGATGGGCTATAGCCCATGGTCTCGAACGGCATACTATAGCATGCCGTTTTCCATCATTTTTGAGGATTTGAAAACATAGACAGCAGCTTATCACAGAGTGCCACCATGCTCTCTGAGAATCTCCTCAGCTTTCCATCTCTTTCCAGTTCTCTTCTGGATGTTATTCTCCAAAACATGCTGCAGAGTGAAAGTAGGAGGATCTCAGCTGGATTTGAACTCACAACCTCTGGCTCACATGGACATCATCTTAACAAGGGTGCCACTGAGCTCTCAGTGAATTTTAGGTTGTAAGTTGTTCTTCTTGGTGTTACTTTTGAAATGGGGCCTTGGGATCATGTACAGAGCATTTTAATGGTGCTGTGCATCAAAGGTGTCTTTAGTGCTTTTAAGTGTTATCGTGGATGTTAATCAGATAATACAGAGGAGAAACCATGACAGGACACAGACAGCCTCCCCATTGGTGGATGTGATCCTGGCAGCCAGCCCAGGTGTGTTCTGGTCCTGTTGATTGAGCTGAGAAGGACCTATAATAAACCTTCAAGACCATGGGCTCTAGCCCATGGTCTCGAACGGCATACTATAGCATGCCGTTTTCCATCATTTTTGAGGATTTGAAAAAAAGACGAAAATCACCCCGAGACCATGGGCTATAGCCCATCGTCTCGGAGTCATTTTCGTCTTTTTTTTCAAATCCTCGTTTTTCATCATTTATGACCATGGCGATGGGCTATAGCCCATGGTCTCGAACGGCATACTATAGCATGCCGTTTTCCATCATTTTTGAGGATTTGAAAAAAAAAAGAAAATCACTCCGAGACCATGGGCTATAGCCCATGGTCTCGAACGGCATACTATAGCATGCCGTTTTCCATAATTTTTGAGGATTTGAAAAAAAGACGAAAATGACTCCGAGACCATGGGCTATAGCCCATCGTCTCGGAGTCATTTTCGTCTTTTTTTCAAATCCTCGTTTTTCATAATTTATGACCATGGCGATGGGCTATAGCCCATGGTCTCGAACGGCATACTATAGCATGCCGTTTTCCATCATTTTTGAGGATTTGAAAAAAAGACGAAAATGACTCCGAGACCATGGGCTATAGCCCATCGTCTCGGAGTCATTTTCGTCTTTTTTTCAAATCCTCGTTTTTCATAATTTATGACCATGGCGATGGGCTATAGCCCATGGTCTCGAACGGCATACTATAGCATGCCGTTTTCCATCATTTTTGAGGATTTGAAAAAAAGACGAAAATCACTCCGAGACCATGGGCTATAGCCCATCGTCTCGGAGTCATTTTCGTCTTTTTTTCAAATCCTTGTTTTTCATCATTTATGACCATGGCGATGAGCTATAGCCCATAGTCTCGAACGGCATACTATAGCATGCCGTTTTCCATCATTTTTGAGGATTTGAAAAAAAGACGAAAATCACTCCGAGACCATGGGCTATAGCCCATGGTCTCGGAGTCATTTTCGTCTTTTTTTATCCTTGTTTTTCATCATTTATGACCATGGCGATGGGCTATAGCCCATGGTCTCTAACGGCATACTATAGCATGCCGTTTTCCATCATTTTTGAGGATTTGAAAAAAAGAAAAAAATCACTCCGAGACCATGGGCTATAGCCCATCGTCTCGGAGTGATTTTCGTCTTTTTTTCAAATCCTCGTTTTTCATAATTTATGACCATGGCGATGGGCTATAGCCCATGGTCTCGAACGGCATACTATAGCATGCCGTTTTCCATCATTTTTGAGGATTTGAAAAAAAGACGAAAATCACCCCGAGACCATGGGCTATAGCCCATCGTCTCGGAGTCATTTTCGTCTTTTTTTTCAAATCCTCGTTTTTCATCATTTATGACCATGGCGATGGGCTATAGCCCATGGTCTCGAACGGCATACTATAGCATGCCGTTTTCCATCATTTTTGAGGATTTGAAAAAAAAAAGAAAATCACTCCGAGACCATGGGCTATAGCCCATGGTCTCGAACGGCATACTATAGCATGCCGTTTTCCATAATTTTTGAGGATTTGAAAAAAAGACGAAAATGACTCCGAGACCATGGGCTATAGCCCATCGTCTCGGAGTCATTTTCGTCTTTTTTTCAAATCCTCGTTTTTCATAATTTATGACCATGGCGATGGGCTATAGCCCATGGTCTCGAACGGCATACTATAGCATGCCGTTTTCCATCATTTTTGAGGATTTGAAAAAAAGACGAAAATGACTCCGAGACCATGGGCTATAGCCCATCGTCTCGGAGTCATTTTCGTCTTTTTTTCAAATCCTCGTTTTTCATAATTTATGACCATGGCGATGGGCTATAGCCCATGGTCTCGAACGGCATACTATAGCATGCCGTTTTCCATCATTTTTGAGGATTTGAAAAAAAGACGAAAATCACTCCGAGACCATGGGCTATAGCCCATCGTCTCGGAGTCATTTTCGTCTTTTTTTCAAATCCTTGTTTTTCATCATTTATGACCATGGCGATGAGCTATAGCCCATAGTCTCGAACGGCATACTATAGCATGCCGTTTTCCATCATTTTTGAGGATTTGAAAAAAAGACGAAAATCACTCCGAGACCATGGGCTATAGCCCATGGTCTCGGAGTCATTTTCGTCTTTTTTTATCCTTGTTTTTCATCATTTATGACCATGGCGATGGGCTATAGCCCATGGTCTCTAACGGCATACTATAGCATGCCGTTTTCCATCATTTTTGAGGATTTGAAAAAAAGAAAAAAATCACTCCGAGACCATGGGCTATAGCCCATCGTCTTGGAGTGATTTTCGTCTTTTTTTCAAATCCTCGTTTTTCATAATTTATGACCATGGCGATGGGCTATAGCCCATGGTCTCGAACGGCATACTATAGCATGCCGTTTTCCATCATTTTTGAGGATTTGAAAAAAAGACGAAAATCACTCCGAGACCATGGGCTATAGCCCATCGTCTCGGAGTCATTTTCGTCTTTTTTTCAAATCCTCGTTTTTCATCATTTATGACCATGGCGATGGGCTATAGCCCATGGTCTCGAACGGCATACTATAGCATGCCGTTTTCCATCATTTTTGAGGATTTGAAAAAAAGACGAAAATGACTCCGAGACCATGGGCTATAGCCCATCGTCTCGGAGTCATTTTCGTCTTTTTTTCAAATCCTTGTTTTTCATCATTTATGACCATGGCGATGGGCTATAGCCCATGGTCTTGAACGGCATACTATAGCATGCCGTTTTCCATCATTTTTGAGCATTTGAAAAAAAAAAGAAAATCACTCCGAGACCATGGGCTATAGCCCATGGTCTCGGAGTCATTTTCGTCTTTTTTTCAAATCCTCGTTTTTCATCATTTATGACCATGGCGATGGGCTATAGCCCATGGTCTCGAACGGCATACTATAGCATGCTGTTTTCCATCATTTTTGAGGATTTGAAAAAAGGACGAAAATCACTCCGAGACCATGGGCTATAGCCCATCGTCTCGGAGTCATTTTCGTCTTTTTTTCAAATCCTTGTTTTTCATCATTTATGACCATGGCGATTGGCTATAGCCCCTGGTCTCGAACGGCATACTATAGCATGCCGCTTTCCATCATTTTTGAGGATTTGAAAAAAAGACGAAAATCACTCCGAGACCATGGGCTATAGCCCATCGTCTCGGAGTCATTTTCGTCTTTTTTTCAAATCCTTGTTTTTCATCATTTATGACCATGGCGATGAGCTATAGCCCATAGTCTCGAACGGCATACTATAGCATGCCGCTTTCCATCATTTTTGAGGATTTGAAAAAGAAAAAAAAATCACTCCGAGACCATGGGCTATAGCCTATCGTCTCGGAGTCATTTTCGTCTTTTTTTCAAATCCTCGTTTTTCATCATTTATGACCATGGCGATGGGCTATAGCCCATGGTCTCGAACGGCATACTATAGCATGCCGTTTTCCATAATTTTTGAGGATTTGAAAACATAGACAGCAGCTTATCACAGAGTGCCACCATGCTCTCTGAGAATCTCCTCAGCTTTCCATCTCTTTCCAGTTCTCTTCTGGATGTTATTCTCCAAAACATGCTGCAGAGTGAAAGTAGGAGGAACTCAGCTGGATTTGAACTCACAACCCCTGGCTCACATGGACATCATCTTAACAAGGGTGCCACTGAGCTCTCAGTGAATTTTAGGTTGTAAGTTGTTCTTCTTGGTGTTACTTTTGAAATGGGGCCTTGGGATCATGTACAGAGCATTTTAATGGTGCTGTGCATCAAAGGTGTCTTTAGTGCTTTTAAGTGTTATCGTGGATGTTAATCAGATAATACAGAGGAGAAACCATGACAGGACACAGACAGCCTCCCCATTGGTGGATGTGATCCTGGCAGCCAGCCCAGGTGTGTTCTGGTCCTGTTGATTGAGCTGAGAAGGACCTATAATAAACCTTCAAGACCATGGGCTCTAGCCCATGGTCTCGAACGGCATACTATAGCATGCCGTTTTCCATCATTTTTGAGGATTTGAAAAAAAGACGAAAATCACCCCGAGACCATGGGCTATAGCCCATCGTCTCGGAGTCATTTTCGTCTTTTTTTCAAATCCTTGTTTTTCATCATTTATGACCATGGCGATGGGCTATAGCCCATGGTCTCGAACGGCATACTATAGCATGCCGTTTTCCATCATTTTTGAGCATTTGAAAAAAAAAAGAAAATCACTCCGAGACCATGGGCTATAGCCCATCGTCTCGGAGTCATTTTCGTCTTTTTTTCAAATCCTCGTTTTTCATCATTTATGACCATGGCGATGGGCTATAGCCCATGGTCTCGAACGGCATACTATAGCATGCCGTTTTCCATCATTTTTGAGGATTTGAAAAAAAGACGAAAATGACTCCGAGACCATGGGCTATAGCCCATCGTCTCGGAGTCATTTTCGTCTTTTTTTCAAATCCTCGTTTTTCATAATTTATGACCATGGCGATGGGCTATAGCCCATGGTCTCGAACGGCATACTATAGCATGCCGTTTTCCATCATTTTTGAGGATTTGAAAACATAGACAGCAGCTTATCACAGAGTGCCACCATGCTCTCTGAGAATCTCCTCAGCTTTCCATCTCTTTCCAGTTCTCTTCTGGATGTTATTCTCCAAAACATGCTGCAGAGTGAAAGTAGGAGGATCTCAGCTGGATTTGAACTCACAACCTCTGGCTCACATGGACATCATCTTAACAAGGGTGCCACTGAGCTCTCAGTGAATTTTAGGTTGTAAGTTGTTCTTCTTGGTGTTACTTTTGAAATGGGGCCTTGGGATCATGTACAGAGCATTTTAATGGTGCTGTGCATCAAAGGTGTCTTTAGTGCTTTTAAGTGTTATCGTGGATGTTAATCAGATAATACAGAGGAGAAACCATGACAGGACACAGACAGCCTCCCCATTGGTGGATGTGATCCTGGCAGCCAGCCCAGGTGTGTTCTGGTCCTGTTGATTGAGCTGAGAAGGACCTATAATAAACCTTCAAGACCATGGGCTCTAGCCCATGGTCTCGAACGGCATACTATAGCATGCCGTTTTCCATCATGTTTGAGGATTTGAAAAAAAGACGAAAATCACCCCGAGACCATGGGCTATAGCCCATCGTCTCGGAGTCATTTTCGTCTTTTTTTTCAAATCCTCGTTTTTCATCATTTATGACCATGGCGATGGGCTATAGCCCATGGTCTCGAACGGCATACTATAGCATGCCGTTTTCCATCATTTTTGAGGATTTGAAAAAAAAAAGAAAATCACTCCGAGACCATGGGCTATAGCCCATGGTCTCGAACGGCATACTATAGCATGCCGTTTTCCATAATTTTTGAGGATTTGAAAAAAAGACGAAAATGACTCCGAGACCATGGGCTATAGCCCATCGTCTCGGAGTCATTTTCGGCTTTTTTTCAAATCCTCGTTTTTCATAATTTATGACCATGGCGATGGGCTATAGCCCATGGTCTCGAACGGCATACTATAGCATGCCGTTTTCCATCATTTTTGAGGATTTGAAAACATAGACAGCAGCTTATCACAGAGTGCCACCATGCTCTCTGAGAATCTCCTCAGCTTTCCATCTCTTTCCAGTTCTCTTCTGGATGTTATTCTCCAAAACATGCTGCAGAGTGAAAGTAGGAGGATCTCAGCTGGATTTGAACTCACAACCTCTGGCTCACATGGACATCATCTTAACAAGGGTGCCACTGAGCTCTCAGTGAATTTTAGGTTGTAAGTTGTTCTTCTTGGTGTTACTTTTGAAATGGGGCCTTGGGATCATGTACAGAGCATTTTAATGGTGCTGTGCATCAAAGGTGTCTTTAGTGCTTTTAAGTGTTATCGTGGATGTTAATCAGATAATACAGAGGAGAAACCATGACAGGACACAGACAGCCTCCCCATTGGTGGATGTGATCCTGGCAGCCAGCCCAGGTGTGTTCTGGTCCTGTTGATTGAGCTGAGAAGGACCTATAATAAACCTTCAAGACCATGGGCTCTAGCCCATGGTCTCGAACGGCATACTATAGCATGCCGTTTTCCATCATTTTTGAGGATTTGAAAAAAAGACGAAAATCACCCCGAGACCATGGGCTATAGCCCATCGTCTCGGAGTCATTTTCGTCTTTTTTTTCAAATCCTCGTTTTTCATCATTTATGACCATGGCGATGGGCTATAGCCCATGGTCTCGAACGGCATACTATAGCATGCCGTTTTCCATCATTTTTGAGGATTTGAAAAAAAAAAGAAAATCACTCCGAGACCATGGGCGATAGCCCATGGTCTCGAACGGCATACTATAGCATGCCGTTTTCCATAATTTTTGAGGATTTGAAAAAAAGACGAAAATGACTCCGAGACCATGGGCTATAGCCCATCGTCTCGGAGTCATTTTCGTCTTTTTTTCAAATCCTCGTTTTTCATAATTTATGACCATGGCGATGGGCTATAGCCCATGGTCTCGAACGGCATACTATAGCATGCCGTTTTCCATCATTTTTGAGGATTTGAAAACATAGACAGCAGCTTATCACAGAGTGCCACCATGCTCTCTGAGAATCTCCTCAGCTTTCCATCTCTTTCCAGTTCTCTTCTGGATGTTATTCTCCAAAACATGCTGCAGAGTGAAAGTAGGAGGATCTCAGCTGGATTTGAACTCACAACCTCTGGCTCACATGGACATCATCTTAACAAGGGTGCCACTGAGCTCTCAGTGAATTTTAGGTTGTAAGTTGTTCTTCTTGGTGTTACTTTTGAAATGGGGCCTTGGGATCATGTACAGAGCATTTTAATGGTGCTGTGCATCAAAGGTGTCTTTAGTGCTTTTAAGTGTTATCGTGGATGTTAATCAGATAATACAGAGGAGAAACCATGACAGGACACAGACAGCCTCCCCATTGGTGGATGTGATCCTGGCAGCCAGCCCAGGTGTGTTCTGGTCCTGTTGATTGAGCTGAGAAGGACCTATAATAAACCTTCAAGACCATGGGCTCTAGCCCATGGTCTCGAACGGCATACTATAGCATGCCGTTTTCCATCATTTTTGAGGATTTGAAAAAAAGACGAAAATCACCCCGAGACCATGGGCTATAGCCCATCGTCTCGGAGTCATTTTCGTCTTTTTTTTCAAATCCTCGTTTTTCATCATTTATGACCATGGCGATGGGCTATAGCCCATGGTCTCGAACGGCATACTATAGCATGCCGTTTTCCATAATTTTTGAGGATTTGAAAAAAAAAAGAAAATCACTCCGAGACCATGGGCTATAGCCCATCGTCTCGGAGACATTTTCGTCTTTTTTTCAAATCCTCGTTTTTCATAATTTATGACCATGGCGATGGGCTATACCCCTTGGTCTCGAACGGCATACTATAGCATGCCGTTTTCCATCATTTTTGAGGATTTGAAAAAAAGACGAAAATGACTCCGAGACCATGGGCTATAGCCCATCGTCTCGGAGTCATTTTCGTCTTTTTTTCAAATCCTCGTTTTTCATAATTTATGACCATGGCGATGGGCTATAGCCCATGGTCTCGAACGGCATACTATAGCATGCCGTTTTCCATCATTTTTGAGGATTTGAAAAAAAGACGAAAATCACTCCGAGACCATGGGCTATAGCCCATCGTCTCGGAGTCATTTTCGTCTTTTTTTCAAATCCTTGTTTTTCATCATTTATGACCATGGCGATGAGCTATAGCCCATAGTCTCGAACGGCATACTATAGCATGCCGTTTTCCATCATTTTTGAGGATTTGAAAAAAAGACGAAAATCACTCCGAGACCATGGGCTATAGCCCATGGTCTCGGAGTCATTTTCGTCTTTTTTTCAAATCCTTGTTTTTCATCATTTATGACCATGGCGATGGGCTATAGCCCATGGTCTCTAACGGCAAATCCTCGTTTTTCATCATTTATGACCATGGCGATGGGCTATAGCCCATGGTCTCGAACGGCATACTATAGCATGCTGTTTTCCATCATTTTTGAGGATTTGAAAAAAGGACGAAAATCACTCCGAGACCATGGGCTATAGCCCATCGTCTCGGAGTCATTTTCGTCTTTTTTTCAAATCCTTGTTTTTCATCATTTATGACCATGGCGATTGGCTATAGCCCATGGTCTCGAACGGCATACTATAGCATGCCGTTTTCCATCATTTTTGAGGATTTGAAAAAAAGACGAAAATCACTCCGAGACCATGGGCTATAGCCCATCGTCTCGGAGTCATTTTCGTCTTTTTTTCAAATCCTTGTTTTTCATCATTTATGACCATGGCGATGAGCTATAGCCCATAGTCTCGAACGGCATACTATAGCATGCCGCTTTCCATCATTTTTGAGGATTTGAAAAAGAAAAAAAAATCACTCCGAGACCATGGGCTATAGCCTATCGTCTCGGAGTCATTTTCGTCTTTTTTTCAAATCCTCGTTTTTCATCATTTATGACCATGGCGATGGGCTATAGCCCATGGTCTCGAACGGCATACTATAGCATGCCGTTTTCCATAATTTTTGAGGATTTGAAAACATAGACAGCAGCTTTTCACAGAGTGCCACCATGCTCTCTGAGAATCTCCTCAGCTTTCCATCTCTTTCCAGTTCTCTTCTGGATGTTATTCTCCAAAACATGCTGCAGAGTGAAAGTAGGAGGAACTCAGCTGGATTTGAACTCACAACCCCTGGCTCACATGGACATCATCTTAACAAGGGTGCCACTGAGCTCTCAGTGAATTTTAGGTTGTAAGTTGTTCTTCTTGGTGTTACTTTTGAAATGGGGCCTTGGGATCATGTACAGAGCATTTTAATGGTGCTGTGCATCAAAGGTGTCTTTAGTGCTTTTAAGTGTTATCGTGGATGTTAATCAGATAATACAGAGGAGAAACCATGACAGGACACAGACAGCCTCCCCATTGGTGGATGTGATCCTGGCAGCCAGCCCAGGTGTGTTCTGGTCCTGTTGATTGAGCTGAGAAGGACCTATAAACCTTCAAGACCATGGGCTCTAGCCCATGGTCTCGAACGGCATACTATAGCATAACGTTTTCCATCATTTTTGAGGATTTGAAAAAAAGACGAAAATCACCCCGAGACCATGGGCTATAGCCCATCGTCTCGGAGTCATTTTCGTCTTTTTTTCAAATCCTCGTTTTTCATCATTTATGACCATGGCGATGGGCTATAGCCCATGGTCTCGAACGGCATACTATAGCATGCCGTTTTCCATCATTTTTGAGGATTTGAAAAAAAAAAGAAAATCACTCCGAGACCATGGGCTATAGCCCATGGTCTCGAACGGCATACTATAGCATGCCGTTTTCCATCATTTTTGAGGATTTGAAAAAAAGACGAAAATGACTCCGAGACTGTAGCCCATCGTCTCGGAGTCATTTTCGTCTTTTTTTCAAATCCTCGTTTTTCATAATTTATGACCATGGCGATGGGCTATAGCCCATGGTCTCGAACGGCATACTATAGCATACCGTTTTCCATAATTTTTGAGGATTTGAAAACATAGACAGCAGCTTATCACAGAGTGCCACCATGCTCTCTGAGAATCTCCTCAGCTTTCCATCTCTTTCCAGTTCTCTTCTGGATGTTATTCTCCAAAACATGCTGCAGAGTGAAAGTAGGAGGAACTCAGCTGGATTTGAACTCACAACCTCTGGCTCACATGGACATCATCTTAACAAGGGTGCCACTGAGCTCTCAGTGAATTTTAGGTTGTAAGTTGTTCTTCTTGGTGTTACTTTTGAAATGGGGCCTTGGGATCATGTACAGAGCATTTTAATGGTGCTGTGCATCAAAGGTGTCTTTAGTGCTTTTAAGTGTTATCGTGGATGTTAATCAGATAATACAGAGGAGAAACCATGACAGGACACAGACAGCCTCCCCATTGGTGGATGTGATCCTGGCAGCCAGCCCAGGTGTGTTCTGGTCCTGTTGATTGAGCTGAGAAGGACCTATAAACCTTCAAGACCATGGGCTCTAGCCCATGGTCTCGAACGGCATACTATAGCATAACGTTTTCCATCATTTTTGAGGATTTGAAAGCCCATCGTCTCGGAGTCATTTTTGTCTTTTTTTTCAAATCCTCGTTTTTCATCATTTATGACCATGGCGATGGGCTATAGCCCATGGTCTCGAACGGCATACTATAGCATGCCGTTTTCCATCATTTTTGAGGATTTGAAAAAAAAACGAAAATCACTCCGAGACCATGGGCTATAGCCCATCGTCTCGGAGTCATTTTCGTCTTTTTTTCAAATCCTCGTTTTTCATCATTTATGACCATGGCGATGGGCTATAGCCCATGGTCTCGAACGGCATACTATAGCATGCCGTTTTCCATCATTTTTGAGGATTTGAAAAAAAGACGAAAATGACTCCGAGACCATGGGCTATAGCCCATCGTCTCGGAGTCATTTTCGTCTTTTTTTCAAATCCTCGTTTTTCATAATTTATGACCATGGCGATGGGCTATAGCCCATGGTCTCGAACGGCATACTATAGCATGCCGTTTTCCATCATTTTTGAGGATTTGAAAAAAAGACGAAAATGACTCCGAGACCATGGGCTATAGCCCATCGTCTCGGAGTCATTTTCGTCTTTTTTTCAAATCCTCGTTTTTCATAATTTATGACCATGGCGATGGGCTATAGCCCATGGTCTCGAACGGCATACTATAGCATGCCGTTTTCCATCATTTTTGAGGATTTGAAAAAAAGACGAAAATGACTCCGAGACCATGGGCTATAGCCCATCGTCTCGGAGTCATTTTCGTCTTTTTTTCAAATCCTCGTTTTTCATAATTTATGACCATGGCGATGGGCTATAGCCCATGGTCTCGAACGGCATACTATAGCATGCCGTTTTCCATCATTTTTGAGGATTTGAAAAAAAGACGAAAATCACTCCGAGACCATGGGCTATAGCCCATGGTCTCGGAGTCATTTTCGTCTTTTTTTCAAATCCTTGTTTTTCATCATTTATGACCATGGCGATGGGCTATAGCCCATGGTCTCTAACGGCATACTATAGCATGCCGTTTTCCATCATTTTTGAGGATTTGAAAAAAAGACGAAAATGACTCCGAGACCATGGGCTATAGCCCATCGTCTCGGAGTCATTTTCGTCTTTTTTTCAAATCCTCGTTTTTCATAATTTATGACCATGGCGATGGGCTATAGCCCATGGTCTCGAACGGCATACTATAGCATGCCGTTTTCCATCATTTTTGAGGATTTGAAAAAAAGACGAAAATGACTCCGAGACCATGGGCTATAGCCCATCGTCTCGGAGTCATTTTCGTCTTTTTTTCAAATCCTCGTTTTTCATAATTTATGACCATGGCGATGGGCTATAGCCCATGGTCTCGAACGGCATACTATAGCATGCCGTTTTCCATCATTTTTGAGGATTTGAAAAAAAGACGAAAATGACTCCGAGACCATGGGCTATAGCCCATCGTCTCGGAGTCATTTTCGTCTTTTTTTCAAATCCTCGTTTTTCATAATTTATGACCATGGCGATGGGCTATAGCCCATGGTCTCGAACGGCATACTATAGCATGCCGTTTTCCATCATTTTTGAGGATTTGAAAAAAAGACGAAAATCACTCCGAGACCATGGGCTATAGCCCATGGTCTCGGAGTCATTTTCGTCTTTTTTTCAAATCCTTGTTTTTCATCATTTATGACCATGGCGATGGGCTATAGCCCATGGTCTCTAACGGCATACTATAGCATGCCGTTTTCCATCATTTTTGAGGATTTGAAAAAAAGACGAAAATGACTCCGAGACCATGGGCTATAGCCCATCGTCTCGGAGTCATTTTCGTCTTTTTTTCAAATCCTCGTTTTTCATCATTTATGACCATGGCGATGGGCTATAGCCCATGGTCTCGAACGGCATACTATAGCATGCTGTTTTCCATCATTTTTGAGGATTTGAAAAAAGGACGAAAATCACTCCGAGACCATGGGCTATAGCCCATCGTCTCGGAGTCATTTTCGTCTTTTTTTCAAATCCTTGTTTTTCATCATTTATGACCATGGCGATGGGCTATAGCCCATGGTCTCGAACGGCATACTATAGCATGCCGTTTTCCATCATTTTTGAGGATTTGAAAAAAAGACGAAAATCACTCCGAGACCATGGGCTATAGCCCATCGTCGCAGAGTCATTTTCGTATTTTTTTCAAATCCTTGTTTTTCATCATTTATGACCATGGCGATGAGCTATAGCCCATAGTCTCGAACGGCATACTATAGCATGCCGCTTTCCATCATTTTTGAGGATTTGAAAAAAAAAAAAAATCACTCCGAGACCATGGGCTATAGCCTATCGTCTCGGAGTCATTTTCGTCTTTTTTTCAAATCCTCGTTTTTCATCATTTATGACCATGGCGATGGGCTATAGCCCATGGTCTCGAACGGCATACTATAGCATGCCGTTTTCCATCATTTTTGAGGATTTGAAAAAAAGACGAAAATGACTCCGAGACCATGGGCTATAGCCCATCGTCTCGGAGTCATTTTCGTCTTTTTTTTCAAATCCTCGTTTTTCATAATTTATGACCATGGCGATGGGCTATAGCCCATGGTCTCGAACGGCATACTATAGCATGCCGTTTTCCATAATTTTTGAGGATTTGAAAAAAAGACGAAAATCACTCCGAGACCATGGGCTATAGCCCATCGTCTCGTAGTCATTTTCGTATTTTTTTCAAATCCTTGTTTTTCATCATTTATGACCATGGCGATGAGCTATAGCCCATAGTCTCGAACGGCATACTATAGCATGCCGCTTTCCATCATTTTTGAGGATTTGAAAAAAAAAAAAAATCACTCCGAGACCATGGGCTATAGCCTATCGTCTCGGAGTCATTTTCGTCTTTTTTTCAAATCCTCGTTTTTCATCATTTATGACCATGGCGATGGGCTATAGCCCATGGTCTCGAACGGCATACTATAGCATACCGTTTTCCATAATTTTTGAGGATTTGAAAACATAGACAGCAGCTTATCACAGAGTGCCACCATGCTCTCTGAGAATCTCCTCAGCTTTCCATCTCTTTCCAGTTCTCTTCTGGATGTTATTCTCCAAAACATGCTGCAGAGTGAAAGTAGGAGGAACTCAGCTGGATTTGAACTCACAACCTCTGGCTCACATGGACATCATCTTAACAAGGGTGCCACTGAGCTCTCAGTGAATTTTAGGTTGTAAGTTGTTCTTCTTGGTGTTACTTTTGAAATGGGGCCTTGGGATCATGTACAGAGCATTTTAATGGTGCTGTGCATCAAAGGTGTCTTTAGTGCTTTTAAGTGTTATCGTGGATGTTAATCAGATAATACAGAGGAGAAACCATGACAGGACACAGACAGCCTCCCCATTGGTGGATGTGATCCTGGCAGCCAGCCCAGGTGTGTTCTGGTCCTGTTGATTGAGCTGAGAAGGACCTATAAACCTTCAAGACCATGGGCTCTAGCCCATGGTCTCGAACGGCATACTATAGCATAACGTTTTCCATCATTTTTGAGGATTTGAAAGCCCATCGTCTCGGAGTCATTTTTGTCTTTTTTTTCAAATCCTCGTTTTTCATCATTTATGACCATGGCGATGGGCTATAGCCCATGGTCTCGAACGGCATACTATAGCATGCCGTTTTCCATCATTTTTGAGGATTTGAAAAAAAAACGAAAATCACTCCGAGACCATGGGCTATAGCCCATCGTCTCGGAGTCATTTTCGTCTTTTTTTCAAATCCTCGTTTTTCATCATTTATGACCATGGCGATGGGCTATAGCCCATGGTCTCGAACGGCATACTATAGCATGCCGTTTTCCATCATTTTTGAGGATTTGAAAAAAAGACGAAAATGACTCCGAGACCATGGGCTATAGCCCATCGTCTCGGAGTCATTTTCGTCTTTTTTTCAAATCCTCGTTTTTCATAATTTATGACCATGGCGATGGGCTATAGCCCATGGTCTCGAACGGCATA
This sequence comes from Electrona antarctica, assembly GCF_951216825.1. Lineage (NCBI taxonomy): Eukaryota > Metazoa > Chordata > Actinopteri > Myctophiformes > Myctophidae > Electrona > Electrona antarctica. The sequence continues at coordinate 14,865 of NW_027637464.1, read as the reverse complement.
CTATAGCATGCCGTTTTCCATCATTTTTGAGGATTTGAAAAAAAGACGAAAATGACTCCGAGACCATGGGCTATAGCCCATCGTCTCGGAGTCATTTTCGTCTTTTTTTCAAATCCTCGTTTTTCATAATTTATGACCATGGCGATGGGCTATAGCCCATGGTCTCGAACGGCATACTATAGCATGCCGTTTTCCATCATTTTTGAGGATTTGAAAAAAAGACGAAAATGACTCCGAGACCATGGGCTATAGCCCATCGTCTCGGAGTCATTTTCGTCTTTTTTTCAAATCCTCGTTTTTCATAATTTATGACCATGGCGATGGGCTATAGCCCATGGTCTCGAACGGCATACTATAGCATGCCGTTTTCCATCATTTTTGAGGATTTGAAAAAAAGACGAAAATCACTCCGAGACCATGGGCTATAGCCCATGGTCTCGGAGTCATTTTCGTCTTTTTTTCAAATCCTTGTTTTTCATCATTTATGACCATGGCGATGGGCTATAGCCCATGGTCTCTAACGGCATACTATAGCATGCCGTTTTCCATCATTTTTGAGGATTTGAAAAAAAGACGAAAATGACTCCGAGACCATGGGCTATAGCCCATCGTCTCGGAGTCATTTTCGTCTTTTTTTCAAATCCTCGTTTTTCATCATTTATGACCATGGCGATGGGCTATAGCCCATGGTCTCGAACGGCATACTATAGCATGCTGTTTTCCATCATTTTTGAGGATTTGAAAAAAGGACGAAAATCACTCCGAGACCATGGGCTATAGCCCATCGTCTCGGAGTCATTTTCGTCTTTTTTTCAAATCCTTGTTTTTCATCATTTATGACCATGGCGATGGGCTATAGCCCATGGTCTCGAACGGCATAATATAGCATGCCGTTTTCCATCATTTTTGAGGATTTGAAAAAAAGACGAAAATCACTCCGAGACCATGGGCTATAGCCCATCGTCTCAGAGTCATTTTCGTATTTTTTTCAAATCCTTGTTTTTCATCATTTATGACCATGGCGATGAGCTATAGCCCATAGTCTCGAACGGCATACTATAGCATGCCGCTTTCCATCATTTTTGAGGATTTGAAAAAAAGACGAAAATGACTCCGAGACCATGGGCTATAGCCCATCGTCTCGGAGTCATTTTCGTCTTTTTTTCAAATCCTCGTTTTTCATAATTTATGACCATGGCGATGGGCTATAGCCCATGGTCTCGAACGGCATACTATAGCATGCCGTTTTCCATCATTTTTGAGGATTTGAAAAAAAGACGAAAATCACTCCGAGACCATGGGCTATAGCCCATGGTCTCGGAGTCATTTTCGTCTTTTTTTCAAATCCTTGTTTTTCATCATTTATGACCATGGCGATGGGCTATAGCCCATGGTCTCTAACGGCATACTATAGCATGCCGTTTTCCATCATTTTTGAGGATTTGAAAAAAAGACGAAAATGACTCCGAGACCATGGGCTATAGCCCATCGTCTCGGAGTCATTTTCGTCTTTTTTTCAAATCCTCGTTTTTCATCATTTATGACCATGGCGATGGGCTATAGCCCATGGTCTCGAACGGCATACTATATCATGCTGTTTTCCATCATTTTTGAGGATTTGAAAAAAGGACGAAAATCACTCCGAGACCATGGGCTATAGCCCATCGTCTCGGAGTCATTTTCGTCTTTTTTTCAAATCCTTGTTTTTCATCATTTATGACCATGGCGATGGGCTATAGCCCATGGTCTCGAACGGCATACTATAGCATGCCGTTTTCCATCATTTTTGAGGATTTGAAAAAAAGACGAAAATCACTCCGAGACCATGGGCTATAGCCCATCGTCTCAGAGTCATTTTCGTATTTTTTTCAAATCCTTGTTTTTCATCATTTATGACCATGGCGATGAGCTATAGCCCATAGTCTCGAACGGCATACTATAGCATGCCGCTTTCCATCATTTTTGAGGATTTGAAAAAAAAAAAAAATCACTCCGAGACCATGGGCTATAGCCTATCGTCTCGGAGTCATTTTCGTCTTTTTTTCAAATCCTCGTTTTTCATCATTTATGACCATGGCGATGGGCTATAGCCCATGGTCTCGAACGGCATACTATAGCATGCCGTTTTCCATCATTTTTGAGGATTTGAAAAAAAGACGAAAATGACTCCGAGACCATGGGCTATAGCCCATCGTCTCGGAGTCATTTTCGTCTTTTTTTTCAAATCCTCGTTTTTCATAATTTATGACCATGGCGATGGGCTATAGCCCATGGTCTCGAACGGCATACTATAGCATGCCGTTTTCCATAATTTTTGAGGATTTGAAAAAAAGACGAAAATCACTCCGAGACCATGGGCTATAGCCCATCGTCTCGTAGTCATTTTCGTATTTTTTTCAAATCCTTGTTTTTCATCATTTATGACCATGGCGATGAGCTATAGCCCATAGTCTCGAACGGCATACTATAGCATGCCGCTTTCCATCATTTTTGAGGATTTGAAAAAAAAAAAAAATCACTCCGAGACCATGGGCTATAGCCTATCGTCTCGGAGTCATTTTCGTCTTTTTTTCAAATCCTCGTTTTTCATCATTTATGACCATGGCGATGGGCTATAGCCCATGGTCTCGAACGGCATGCTATAGCATGCCGTTTTCCATCATTTTTGAGGATTTGAAAAAAAGACGAAAATGACTCCGAGACCATGGGCTATAGCCCATCGTCTCGGAGTCATTTTCGTCTTTTTTTTCAAATCCTCGTTTTTCATAATTTATGACCATGGCGATGGGCTATAGCCCATGGTCTCGAACGGCATACTATAGCATGCCGCTTTCCATCATTTTTGAGGATTTGAAAAAAAAAAAAAATCACTCCGAGACCATGGGCTATAGCCTATCGTCTCGGAGTCATTTTCGTCTTTTTTTCAAATCCTCGTTTTTCATCATTTATGACCATGGCGATGGGCTATAGCCCATGGTCTCGAACGGCATGCTATAGCATGCCGTTTTCCATCATTTTTGAGGATTTGAAAAAAAGACGAAAATGACTCCGAGACGATGGGCTATAGCCCATCGTCTCGGAGTCATTTTCGTCTTTTTTTTCAAATCCTCGTTTTTCATAATTTATGACCATGGCGATGGGCTATAGCCCATGGTCTCGAACGGCATACTATAGCATGCCGTTTTCCATAATTTTTGAGGATTTGAAAAAAAGACGAAAATCACTCCGAGACCATGGGCTATAGCCCATCGTCTCGTAGTCATTTTCGTATTTTTTTCAAATCCTTGTTTTTCATCATTTATGACCATGGCGATGAGCTATAGCCCATAGTCTCGAACGGCATACTATAGCATGCCGCTTTCCATCATTTTTGAGGATTTGGAAAAAAAAAAAATCACTCCGAGACCATGGGCTATAGCCTATCGTCTCGGAGTCATTTGTCTTTTTTTCAAATCCTCGTTTTTCATCATTTATGACCATGGCGATGGGCTATAGCCCATGGTCTCGAACGGCATACTATAGCATGCCGTTTTCCATCATTTTTGAGGATTTGAAAAAAAGACGAAAATGACTCCGAGACCATGGGCTATAGCCCATCGTCTCGGAGTCATTTTCGTCTTTTTTTCAAATCCTCGTTTTTCATAATTTATGACCATGGCGATGGGCTATAGCCCATGGTCTCGAACGGCATACTATAGCATGCCGTTTTCCATAATTTTTGAGGATTTGAAAAAAAGACGAAAATCACTCCGAGACCATGGGCTATAGCCCATGGTCTCGGAGTCATTTTCGTCTTTTTTTCAAATCCTTGTTTTTCATCATTTATGACCATGGCGATGGGCTATAGCCCATGGTCTCTAACGGCATACTATAGCATGCCGTTTTCCATCATTTTTGAGGATTTGAAAAAAAGACGAAAATCACTCCGAGACCATGGGCTATAGCCCATGGTCTCGGAGTCATTTTCGTCTTTTTTTCAAATCCTTGTTTTTCATCATTTATGACCATGGCGATGGGCTATAGCCCATGGTCTCTAACGGCATACTATAGCATGCCGTTTTCCATCATTTTTGAGGATTTGAAAAAAAGACGAAAATGACTCCGAGACCATGGGCTATAGCCCATCGTCTCGGAGTCATTTTCGTCTTTTTTTCAAATCCTCGTTTTTCATCATTTATGACCATGGCGATGGGCTATAGCCCATGGTCTCGAACGGCATACTATATCATGCTGTTTTCCATCATTTTTGAGGATTTGAAAAAAGGACGAAAATCACTCCGAGACCATGGGCTATAGCCCATCGTCTCGGAGTCATTTTCGTCTTTTTTTCAAATCCTTGTTTTTCATCATTTATGACCATGGCGATGGGCTATAGCCCATGGTCTCGAACGGCATACTATAGCATGCCGTTTTCCATCATTTTTGAGGATTTGAAAAAAAGACGAAAATCACTCCGAGACCATGGGCTATAGCCCATCGTCTCAGAGTCATTTTCGTATTTTTTTCAAATCCTTGTTTTTCATCATTTATGACCATGGCGATGAGCTATAGCCCATAGTCTCGAACGGCATACTATAGCATGCCGCTTTCCATCATTTTTGAGGATTTGAAAAAAAAAAAAAATCACTCCGAGACCATGGGCTATAGCCTATCGTCTCGGAGTCATTTTCGTCTTTTTTTCAAATCCTCGTTTTTCATCATTTATGACCATGGCGATGGGCTATAGCCCATGGTCTCGAACGGCATACTATAGCATGCCGTTTTCCATCATTTTTGAGGATTTGAAAAAAAGACGAAAATGACTCCGAGACCATGGGCTATAGCCCATCGTCTCGGAGTCATTTTCGTCTTTTTTTTCAAATCCTCGTTTTTCATAATTTATGACCATGGCGATGGGCTATAGCCCATGGTCTCGAACGGCATACTATAGCATGCCGTTTTCCATAATTTTTGAGGATTTGAAAAAAAGACGAAAATCACTCCGAGACCATGGGCTATAGCCCATCGTCTCGTAGTCATTTTCGTATTTTTTTCAAATCCTTGTTTTTCATCATTTATGACCATGGCGATGAGCTATAGCCCATAGTCTCGAACGGCATACTATAGCATGCCGCTTTCCATCATTTTTGAGGATTTGAAAAAAAAAAAAAATCACTCCGAGACCATGGGCTATAGCCTATCGTCTCGGAGTCATTTTCGTCTTTTTTTCAAATCCTCGTTTTTCATCATTTATGACCATGGCGATGGGCTATAGCCCATGGTCTCGAACGGCATGCTATAGCATGCCGTTTTCCATCATTTTTGAGGATTTGAAAAAAAGACGAAAATGACTCCGAGACCATGGGCTATAGCCCATCGTCTCGGAGTCATTTTCGTCTTTTTTTTCAAATCCTCGTTTTTCATAATTTATGACCATGGCGATGGGCTATAGCCCATGGTCTCGAACGGCATACTATAGCATGCCGCTTTCCATCATTTTTGAGGATTTGAAAAAAAAAAAAAATCACTCCGAGACCATGGGCTATAGCCTATCGTCTCGGAGTCATTTTCGTCTTTTTTTCAAATCCTCGTTTTTCATCATTTATGACCATGGCGATGGGCTATAGCCCATGGTCTCGAACGGCATGCTATAGCATGCCGTTTTCCATCATTTTTGAGGATTTGAAAAAAAGACGAAAATGACTCCGAGACGATGGGCTATAGCCCATCGTCTCGGAGTCATTTTCGTCTTTTTTTTCAAATCCTCGTTTTTCATAATTTATGACCATGGCGATGGGCTATAGCCCATGGTCTCGAACGGCATACTATAGCATGCCGTTTTCCATAATTTTTGAGGATTTGAAAAAAAGACGAAAATCACTCCGAGACCATGGGCTATAGCCCATCGTCTCGTAGTCATTTTCGTATTTTTTTCAAATCCTTGTTTTTCATCATTTATGACCATGGCGATGAGCTATAGCCCATAGTCTCGAACGGCATACTATAGCATGCCGCTTTCCATCATTTTTGAGGATTTGGAAAAAAAAAAAATCACTCCGAGACCATGGGCTATAGCCTATCGTCTCGGAGTCATTTGTCTTTTTTTCAAATCCTCGTTTTTCATCATTTATGACCATGGCGATGGGCTATAGCCCATGGTCTCGAACGGCATACTATAGCATGCCGTTTTCCATCATTTTTGAGGATTTGAAAAAAAGACGAAAATGACTCCGAGACCATGGGCTATAGCCCATCGTCTCGGAGTCATTTTCGTCTTTTTTTCAAATCCTCGTTTTTCATAATTTATGACCATGGCGATGGGCTATAGCCCATGGTCTCGAACGGCATACTATAGCATGCCGTTTTCCATAATTTTTGAGGATTTGAAAAAAAAAAAAAATCACTCCGAGACCATGGGCTATAGCCTATCGTCTCGGAGTCATTTTCGTCTTTTTTTCAAATCCTCGTTTTTCATCATTTATGACCATGGCGATGGGCTATAGCCCATGGTCTCGAACGGCATGCTATAGCATGCCGTTTTCCATCATTTTTGAGGATTTGAAAAAAAGACGAAAATGACTCCGAGACGATGGGCTATAGCCCATCGTCTCGGAGTCATTTTCGTCTTTTTTTTCAAATCCTCGTTTTTCATAATTTATGACCATGGCGATGGGCTATAGCCCATGGTCTCGAACGGCATACTATAGCATGCCGTTTTCCATAATTTTTGAGGATTTGAAAAAAAGACGAAAATCACTCCGAGACCATGGGCTATAGCCCATCGTCTCGTAGTCATTTTCGTATTTTTTTCAAATCCTTGTTTTTCATCATTTATGACCATGGCGATGAGCTATAGCCCATAGTCTCGAACGGCATACTATAGCATGCCGCTTTCCATCATTTTTGAGGATTTGGAAAAAAAAAAAATCACTCCGAGACCATGGGCTATAGCCTATCGTCTCGGAGTCATTTGTCTTTTTTTCAAATCCTCGTTTTTCATCATTTATGACCATGGCGATGGGCTTGGTGGATGTGATCCTGGCAGCCAGCCCAGGTGTGTTCTGGTCCTGTTGATTGAGCTGAGAAGGACCTATAAACCTTCAAGACCTCGAACGGCATACTATAGCATAACGTTTTCCATCATTTTTGAGGATTTGAAAAAAAGACGAAAATCACCCCGAGACCATGGGCTATAGCCCATCGTCTCGGAGTCATTTTCGTCTTTTTTTCAAATCCTCGTTTTTCATCATTTATGACCATGGCGATGTGCTATAGCCCATGGTCTCGAACGGCATACTATAGCATGCCGTTTTCCATCATTTTTGAGGATTTGAAAAAAAGACGAAAATCACTCCGAGACCATGGGCTATAGCCCATCGTCTCGGAGTCATTTTCGTCTTTTTTTCAAATCCTTGTTTTTCATCATTTATGACCATGGCGATGGGCTATAGCCCATGGTCTCGAACGGCATACTATAGCATGCCGTTTTGCATAATTTTTGAGGATTCGAAAAAAAGACGAAAATGACTCCGAGACGATGGGCTATAGCCCATGGTCTCGGAGTGATTTTTGTCTTTTTTTCAAATCCTCAAAAATGATGAAAAATGGCATGCTATAGTATGCCGTCTGAGGCCATGGGCTGAACTTGAACCCACGACCTGTGGCTCACATAGACAGCAGCTTATCACAGAGTGCCACCATGCTCTCTGAGAATCTCCTCAGCTTTCCATCTCTTTCCAGTTCTCTTCTGGATGTTATTCTCCAAAACATGCTGCAGAGTGAAAGTAGGAGGAACTCAGCTGGATTTGAACTCACAACCCCTGGCTCACATGGACATCATCTTAACAAGGGTGCCACTGAGCTCTGCTGTGCATCAAAGGTGTCTTTAGTGCTTTTAAGTGTTATCGTGGATGTTAATCAGATAATACAGAGGAGAAACCATGACAGGACACAGACAGCCTCCCCATTGGTGGATGTGATCCTGGCAGCCAGCCCAGGTGTGTTCTGGTCCTGTTGATTGAGCTAAATAGGACCTATAAACCTTCCGTGTTTTTCGCCTTTTTTCAAATCCTCCGAAATCGTGAAAAACAACATACTATAGTATGCTCTCCAAGAACATGGGACTATAGCCTTTTGCTTTTCCGTGTTTTTCTTTTTTACTGTTGAAATGTAAAATTTACATTTCAACGAATGGACCTGTAAATGAAACAAAACAAAAACTAAGGCACTGGTCTGCTCATTGTGTTGCCTTTTCATAGATGATAGCCCCCAGGTTCTTTACTGTGTTTGTAATCCCTACAGTTAGGTTACCAAGTCTATTTATTCATTATTTCTGTTCACTAGAACTAGAACCAATTGATGATGGAGACCATGGACTATAGCCTTTCGCTTTTCCGAGTTTATTGCATTTCCTTTCAAATCCCCCGAAATCGTAAAAAACGACATAGGGCTACTGTGTAGTATGCCATCCGAGACCATGGACTATAGCCTTTCGCTTTTCCGTGTTTTTCACCTTTTTTTCAAATCCTCCGAAATCGTGAAAAACGACATACTATAGTATGCCCTCCGAGAACATGGACTATAGCCTTTCGCTTTTCCGTGATTTTCACCTTTTTTTTCAAATGTTAGTTTTGTGCTTCTGTGTTTTTCTTCTTTACTTCAACGAATGGACCTGTAAATGACAACAAAACAAAAACTAAGGCACTGGTGTGGTACTTCTGGTTTACCAGAACGGGGTTCAACTCCCTGCAGTGCTCTACTCAATTTGTTGTACCAATAACTCAAGTTCTAGACCAACTAGGATCTTGATTCTGGTTTTTCGTCACGCTTTTCCGTCACGCTTTTTCGTCAAGCTATAACCTTTCACTTTTCCGTGATGAATGGTAAATGGTGCATTTATATAGCGCCTTTATCCAAGGTGCTTTACATAGATTGTGCATTACATTCACCCATTCACACACACATTCATACACCGATTGCGGCGGAAGCCATGCAAGGTACCAACCAGCACATCAGGAGCAATTTGGGGTTCAGTGTCTTGCCCAAGGACACTTCGACATGTAGACAGGAGGAGCCGGGATTCGAACCGCCGACCCATGGAACATTGGACGACCTGCTCTACCTCCTGAGCCACAGTCGTGATTTTCTGTAAATGACAACAAAACAAAAACTAAGGCACTGGTGTGGTACTTCTCCGAGAACATGGACTATAGCCTTTCGCTTTTCCGTGTTTTTCACCTTTTTTTCAAATGTTAGTTTTGTGCTTCTGTGTTTTTCTTCTTTACTGTTGAACGAATGGACCTGTAAATGACAACAAAACAAAAACTAAGGCACTGGTGTGGTACTTCTGGTTTACCGGAACGGGGTTCAACTCCCTGCAGTGCTCTACTCAATTTGTTGTATTTACATGGTTCATTTCTATTTTCTGCTCATTGTGTTGCCTTTTCATAGATGATAGCCCCCAGGTTCTTTATTGTGTTTGTAATCCCTACAGTTAGGTTACCAAGTCTATTCATTCATTATTTCTGTTCACTAGAACTAGAACCAATTGATGATGGAGACCATGGACTATAGCCTTTCGCTTTTCCGTGTTTTTTGCCTTTCTTTCAAATCCTCCGAAATCGTGAAAAAATTAAAGAAGAAAAACACAGAATAACAAAACTAACATTTGAAAAAAAGGCGAAAGTCACGGAAAAACGAAAGGCTATAGTCCATGTTCTCGGAGGGCATATGTAGTATGTAGTTTTTCATGATTTCGGAGGATTTGAAAAAAAGGTGAAAATCACAGAAAAGCGAAAGGCTATAGTCCATCCATCATATTGGTTCTAGTTCTAGTGAACAGAAATAATGAATAAATAGACTTGGTAACCTAACTGTAGGGATTACAAACACAGTAAAGAACCTGGGGGCTATCATCTATGTATGAAAAGGCAACACAATGAGCAGAAAATAGAAATTAACCATGTAAATACAACACATTGAGTAGAGTACTGCAGGGAGTTGAACCCCGTTCCGGTAAACCAGAAGTACCACACCAGTGCCTTAGTTTTTGTTTTGTTGTCATTTACAGGTCCATTCGTTGAAATGTAAATTTTACATTTCAACAGTAAAGAAGAAAAACACAGAAGCACAAAACTAACATTTGAAAAAAAGGCGAAAGTCACGGAAAAGCGAAAGGCTATAGTCCATAGTCTCGGAGGGCATAGGCCTACTATAGTATGTCGTTTTTCACGATTTCGGAAGATTTGAAAAAAAGGTGAAAAACACGGAAAAGCGAAAGGCTATAGTCCATGTTCTCGGAGGGCATACTATAGTATGTCGTTTTTCACGATTTCGGAAGATTTGAAAAAAAGGTGAAAAACACGGAAAAGCGAAAGGCTATAGTCCATGTTCTCGGAGGGCATATTATAGTATGTCGTTTTTCACGATTTCGGAAGATTTGAAAAAAAGGTGAAAAACACGGAAAAGCGAAAGGCTATAGTCCATGTTCTCGGAGGGCATACTATAGTATGTCGTTTTTCACAATTTCAGGAAGATTTGAAAAAAGGTGAAAAACACGGAAAAGCGAAAGGCTATAGTCATGGTCTCGGAGGGCATACTATAGTATGTTGTTTCTCACGATTTCGGAAGATTTGAAAAAAAGGTGAAAAACACGGAAAAGCGAAAGGCTATAGTCCATGTTCTCGGAGGGCATACTATAGTATGTTGTTTTTCACAATTTCAGGAAGATTTGAAAAAAGGTGAAAAACACGGAAAAGTGAAAGGCTATAGTCCATGGTCTCGGAGGGCATACTATAGTATGTCGTTTTTCACGATTTCGGAACATTTGAAAAAAAGGCGAAAAGCACGGAAAAGCGAAAGGCTATAGTCCATGTTCTCGGAGGGCATACTATAGTAGGCCTATGTCGTTTTTCACGATTTCGGAAGATTTGAAAAAAAGGTGAAAAACACGGAAAAGCGAAAGGCTATAATATAGTCCATAGTCTCGGAGGGCATACTATAGTATGTTGTTTTTCACGATTTCGGAAGATTTGAAAAAAAGGTGAAAAACACGGAAAAGCGAAAGGCTATAGTCCATGTTCTCGGAGGGCATACTATAGTATGTCGTTTTTCACGATTTCAGGAAGATTTGAAAAAAGGTGAAAAACACGGAAAAGTGAAAGGCTATAGTCCATGGTCTCGGAGGGCATACTATAGTATGTCGTTTTTCACGATTTCGGAACATTTGAAAAAAAGGCGAAAAGCACGGAAAAGCGAAAGGCTATAGTCCATGTTCTCGGAGGGCATACTATAGTAGGCCTATGTTGTTTTTCACGATTTCGGAGGATTTGAAAAAAAGGCGAAAATCACAGAAAAGTTGAAGGCTATAGTCCATCCATCATCAATTGGTTCTAGTTCTAGTGAACAGAAATAATTAATAAATAGACTTGGTAACCTAACTGTAGGGATTACAAACACAGTAAAGAACCTGGGGGCTATCATCTATGTATGAAAAGGCAACATAATGAGCAGAAAATAGAAATTAACCATGTAAATACAACAAATTGAGTAGAGTACTGCAGGGAATTGAACCCTGTTCCGGTAAACCAGAAGTACCACACCAGTGCCTTAGTTTTTGTTTGGTTGTCATTTACAGGTGTGGCCCTATAGCCAAAAATGGTCCTTATGGCATGCTCTAACTGTGTGCCAATTGTCATACATTTATCGTAAAGTGCACGATTCTTTCCTGTAGAGCCTCCACTAATATAAAATAATTGTTTTGCAGATTTTTTTTTTTGCAAATCATTTGTCTGTCTGTCTGTCTGTCTGTCTATGCGTGCATACACATGTGAAAATTCTCTCCTTGTGTGTATGTCCCTACATGTCACCGTTAGGGTGTGCGTGTGTGCAACTGTGCATGTATGCTTGTGTACCGTTTGTGCAAATCCATGCATGTGTCTGTGCATGGCTGTATGTTGTGTGCGTGCATTTGTGTCTCCGTACATGGTTGTGTGGGTGCGTGCGTGCATGTGCGTGTGTGTGCGTGCGCCGTGCGTGTGTGTGTCTGTTCATGGTTGTGTGCATGTGTGTGTGCATGTGTGCATGTGTGCGTGCGTGCGTGCGTGCGTGCGTGAGTGCGTGCAGCAGCGGGGCCCTCAGAGATGCATGCTGGGCCCAGTGCATCCATCACAGAGGTGACAGGCCTGTCCCCTCACACTGTTCAAAGTGAGCTCTTCAGTATGGCTGCTTAGCAAATAATTAATGGGGTGCTTCCCGCATTTTAAAGAGAGTCGGAGCCGTTATGGACGCCGGTCCGCCTGACGAGCGCTATAGAATATGATCTGCGTGTGAATCACTGTTTCATGACCCATAAAGCCATCCAGAAACCACAGCACTCACACCCTGTTGGATTCCTGACCTGTCACTGTTACCGTCATTGTTTTCCCTTTTATTTCGATTTTTTCTCTTTAGGAGTTTAGGCCCTTTTTTAATGATATAAAACGCGATCCCTAAAATATATATTTTTTTGACAGCGGCCGTTGCTATATAGGCGGGCACGCTGGCACAGTCGGTATAGTGCTGTCGCCACACAGCTAGAAGGTCCTGGGTTCGATTCCCACAGTCGGTAGGGCGTCGCCTCACAGCTAGAAGGTCCTGGGTTCGATTCCCACAGTCGGTATAGTGCTGTCGCCTCACAGCTAGAAGGTCCTGGGTTCGATTCCCACAGTCGGTATAGTGCTGTCGCCACACAGCTAGAAGGTCCTGGGTTCGATTCCCACAGTCGGTATAGTGCCGTCGCCTCACAGCTAGAAGGTCCTGGGTTCGATTCCCACAGTCGGTATAGTGCCGTCGCCTCACAGCTAGAAGGTCCTGGGTTCGATTCCCACTGTCGGTATAGTGCTGTCGCCTCACAGCTAGAAGGTCCTGGGTTTGATTCCCGCTCGGGATGCTGTGGGCGCTGGGGGCGTGTTCCCTCCTCCGCGTCATCAGTGCCCATACCCGAGGCGGGGTTGGCGAAAGGGCCTTTCTGTGTGGAGTTTGCATGTTCTCCCCGTGTCCCCTAGGGTATAGGTACCCTCACAAAAACATGCAGTAATCCTGGTCTCTAAACTACCTCCCCTTGGCCAGCCCTCCGCCTGATGGAGGTGAAAGGAACTGGTCGGAATAACGTGTTCCTTCCACGAGCTACGTCCGGCCAGGGAAACTCCCCCCTGTCAGGTGAAAAGAGGCAGCTTGGACTCCTCATGCATAGAAGGCATGATAAGAGCATCCCTCACTTCACACAGGTGTGATTTAGTTTTTGTCTTGGGTCCACCATGGCTGGTCTGTACTTCCCTGGTGTTGTCCAGAATGGTCTGTACTTCCCTGGTGTTGTCCAGAACATTTTGGAGCCGGGCCGCACCTTCCCAAAAGACGGACAGCTAGTGGCTGTGATTTATCTGGCCACTGATTAACTGTGAGAAAACAACACCACACCAACTCTCTCTGTGTGTGTGTGTGTGCGTGCGTGCGTGCGTGCGTGCGTGCGTGCGTGCGTGCGTGCGTGCGTGCGTGTGGGATAGGGGGGGGAGCTAATATATTCATGAAAATGTATTCATAAAAAAAATGGTAATTGTGATGGAAGCCCCCACAGCTCGGAGGATGAGTCAATGAAAAGGCAGGCAAAAATTGACAAGCGCTTGTTGTTGCAGCGCTTGTGAACAGTTGCTGTTGTTTTTAACCCTAACCCTTTCGTAAATCAACGCCTTTACTTGACCGTACTACAGCGTTACACAAAAGGGCCTCGCAAACGGGAAGCGAGGAACGCACGCGTTGTTGCCTGGATCAACGACAGGTCTCCTCCAGGTCTGTTGAAGAGGGTCTGGATCAACACAGGCGTTAAAAAAGAAAAAAGCTAAACAGAATCAGGTGAGTTGTGGGCGTGTGCACGAAACTAGCACGCGCGCAACAAATTCACGGGACCGCGCTCACGTAAATACGCTTGCGTTGTCGCACCGCTCCCGAAAAGTAACGTTTTTGGACATACGGTATGAGGTTTCCACCCGACGTGTTGGAGGTAACAGATGGGCGGCAGGCAGCACCCACGTGCATGCATGCAGGCCACTCCATTGATCACACCAAAGTGAGTGGCAGAATTTTACACGAGCTATATAAAAACGCAAAACAATAAATACAAATGAATGCTGATTAATTTCATGCTTTATTGTCATCACTCGGAATTGCACTTGCTTTGCTCTTCGGCCATTTGGTGTCCCGTGTCTGTCTGTCTGTCGTGGGAACGTTTAGCAGGGAGCTGGAAGAGGCTCGGACGTAGATGAATGTCGTCCATTTGTGCTGGTGTTTGACTCGCTAATGGTGTTCTTTCAGGCGAGATTCGTCAAAAAAAAAAAACGAGAGACAAAGCCAGTTCCCTTTCCATTTCCACATTCTAATTGGTCATGTCCTTGCAAACAAAAACCGCTCGCAGGTCACAATTTCAAAACGTTTGATGTGTGTGTGTTTTACTTGTTATAGAGAAAAAGTTGGTGAGGCATATGCATATTTGTTTGTGCCATGTTTGCAGGGGTAATGTGAGCGGTATGCGTGCTCCTAGGGGGGCCTGGGCTGAGGTAATGTGAGCGGTATGCGTGCTCCTAGGGGGGGCCTGGGGTGACCCCGCCACATGGTGCCAACCTCATCAGCGGGCAGGCCCACCTGGACACCGCACCTGTCTCTGACGCTGGAGATGATGGCACGGGTGGTCGCGGTCAGGGGGCACTGGTGTATACAAGGTGTGTGCGTGTGTGTGTGTGTGTGTGTGTGTGTGTGTGTGTGTGTGTGTGTGTGTGTGCAGTTTGAATAACAAATTAAATGACTTTTGAGTGTTAGTGGTTCACAAATGTGCAAGTGGTGCATTTAACAGCACAT